>NC_056583.1:17932350-18047350 GCF_018340385.1 Cyprinus carpio
TCCAGCACGATGTGTTCGTCGTCCTGGTAACAGAACATACAGTGATTAAAAAAAAAACACGGTGAGAGGAACACTCATTAAAAAACAGCACGAGTTCTCCAAGGTTTTCTTTTGTACTGTTTCAGATTCTAGCACAGAATGCCAGTATGTAGTTCAGGAAAATCACAGTAACTTGATAGTGGATCTCTATTAAAAAGTGTAAAACCATTTCCTAATCAGCCACGATGAGTGAGAGGATATTGTGTTATGCTTTGTTTTTATTTCTAAGGCATCGCTATGTAGCCCACTGAAAACCCACTGAAAGCTAATTGGTTCAAAATCTCATTCCTTTAATAGAATTGCACATTAAATATCAAATACTTCCTGATTGGCTGTGTTTGGGTCACACCACTAAAGTAGTAACCATATATGTACAGTAGTCACTGTTACTTTAGTTACCATGCAGTATTGTTATTGTTAACTAAAATTTTTAACATTTTAAAATTTTATTAGATGAAAAACTTAAACTTAAAAACTTTAAAGAATTAAAATGTTGGCAACTAACTGAAATAAGCTTAAGTACTAAAATTACTAAAACTAAAAAAAAATTAAGCAAGACACCACAAACTAATAAAAATGACAAAAGAACAACTAAAATGAAAACTGAACTGAAAATATACCTTTTTTTTTTTTTAAATATTAACAAATGCTGTAATTATTTTTTTTTTTTTTATTACAGAAAATACTAAAATAATATTGTTAACATGCTAATTGTTATGTATATTGTAAAATATCTATATCTGACACAAAAAAGAAACTTAAATCTGACATTACCTTGATGCCTCTGAGAGATGCAAAGGCTTCCTGGCCTGGTCTAAGAGCGATGACATCACCTTCCACCAGGAGACTGACAGGTAAATTAACCAGCTGCTCGTCTCTGAATGTCCAGTGCAGTGACCAGGAAGGGGAAGTGGGGGTGTAGCGGTCAGGACACAGAGAGGGGGCCCATCTGATTGGATGTCCTGCACTTCTCTCCAAATAATCTGGCAAACAAACGTGAGAGTTAACAAGTGAACATTTACTTTTTAGACTTGGAGCAACAAGTCTAGCAACATGGAACGACATAAGAGTGAATAATGACAGAATTTTAATTTTTCCGGTGAACTTTATCATAATTCCAGTTATATCAAAGTGTATTTAGCATTGCATGGAAATATAATGCAAACGAATGGATAAACCACAGCATGACCATCATTATTATTTCCTGAAGCATGACTAATTCCTTTAGACGTTCATACACTCGCTGTTCTCTCACCATTCAGCTGTGAAATGATGGACTTGAGCCTCCGCACCATCTCACTCATCCGTAACCTCTGCTGCCGCCCAATGAGAAGAGGTTTCAACAGCAGAAGGAGGAAAATTGCACCCGCATTCACTAACTCTATGCCTTGACTGAGACAACAAAAGAAAGAGACTTACATAAAAAATATCTGATAGCTAAACTCGACTATGTGATGTTTTTTGCACTAAGGCCCACCTGCCCACCGGCTGGCTGCCATGACAGCACACAAACCCAACAACCACAACCAGAGTGAGAACAGCTCCCGGCCAATGGAAGCATGAATGCCGGTTGTTCATGGTGAAGGAAGCTCTTAGCCCATTGCTCCTGTAAAACAAAGAGGGAAAACAAAAATCAGGACAAAAGTAATATACCATAACTATGTTGATAACATTGCATTCAGGAACAGACCTGTATGGTAGATTTACGCCTGCTGGATTTCTGGTGTTGCCCCCATAAGTTGGACAGCTCATTGTCCCGTAGGGTGCAGAGAAGCCTGAGCCTTGGACTTCAGTCCCAGTGGAGTCGCCTCCTCCTCCTACAGCACAACCGGATGTCACAGTAAGTTCAAGTTGGCCACACAAATTGTCGGCGATGACCGACAGAACTCTGCTTTGCTTGAAAGTGAAGAGGTGTGCTTCATACATCGCTACATTATTTTCTATAGACAACGGACTTGTTTTGCCAATGAAATTTGGCCAAAATTTACTACTGTGACCATAACTTAAGAGTGCCGTCCTGTTATAGACAATAGCTCCTTTACTACAGATTATAAAACAAAACACACACAAATCGTGTTTTACTAATGCCCTTACAAGTGTAAGAGAGTTTAAAAAGCAGAAATGTGACACTTGTATTGTCATAGCATTTCTAACAATTATAACATATACATATAACTGTAAAAATATATATTTTTTGTGCACTGTTGGGTTGGTTGTATTTAAATTTATTGCCGTATCAGCTTCACAGGCTATTCAAACATTCAAACAATATAATAGTATTTTATAAAATTCAACTTAGAATTAAAAAGAGTAAACAATTTTGTATATACAACTCTTTAAAAGATCCTTTAAATCTAAGAGTGTATGCCACCTGCGTACTGCTCAGAATTTGCCCAAATGGCATTACCCTGAGTTTTAGAGAGACACAGAGGAGAGGAATTGTTGAATAAAGTCGTTATTTTTGTTTTCTCCTCTTTGTACAAAAAGTATTCTCGTCGCTTCATAACATTACAGTTGAATCACTGAGGCAGATGGAGTATTCTGACGATGCTTTTTATACTTTCCTGGACCTTGACACTGTTATTTACTTGGGCAGTCTATGGGACAGTCTCAAGCCTACCGGTTTTACATCCAAAATAACTTAAATTGTGTTTTTCGAAGACGAACAAAGCTTTTACGTGTTTGGAACGACATGGGTGATTATGACAAAATTTCCATTTTGCGCGGAGTATCCCTTTAATCTGTAACGTTTCATCATGACATTGTTAGTAAATAACCACCAGTTGTTGTTTTTTTATTAGCTTTATTCACCAGTTGTTCAACTACTGACCAAAACATTGAGGGAAAGCAGACGCAGTTACACAAACCTATTTATTTAGGCAGAAACTTTCCATCGTTCAACAGTGCCTAGTATGGTCACAAAAGAAAAGTCTCTCTCACTGATGAATTCTTTGCTATCCCTACCAGTAGACTTCTGGGACGGCCGGGGTCCTGTAGTAGCAAAAGTGAAGGCCTCAAGCGCTATAAATAAACACTCCACGTTCCCACAGCCAGAGAGGCACTAAATCCCTGCACGAGCATCTCTCACACATGAAAAAGCAGGGATTTACTAGGTAGCACATGGACACATTACGGATAAACCACTCAAGCCCTTGAAAAATGGTCATGGAACATTTTACACCCACAGAGACGCAAAGAAGAGTGCACATGCACCTGGCCATGGCACTCTCACCTGTTCACACAGCAGTACTCAAGATTAATCACACACAAACAAACAACAAGATGGTTAGCCTTTCACACACGAGACCGAAAACACTGTATGTCAGACAGTCGGATTCAGACAGATCACAAAACAACTGGGTTTGTTACCATAAGTGTGCACAAATCCACTCACTTTAATCGTCCAGAACCAGCCCCATTTTTCAGGATCATGGCTATGAATATTCCCTCTGCTGCAGACAGACTAATGTACGACTGGTGTGTGTGTGTGTGGGTTGGACACGATGTGCCAAGGTGTGCTACGAGATAATGTAAGTGCTGCTGTTTCAGCACCATCGCACAGACTGGACATCACAGTCCCTCTTCCTCTGCGCGTTCAGGACACATCCCAGCCACACTGGTGTAGTCTGCGCAGCTAAAAAAGCTTTGCAAAACTAAAACCAGTACAACTGACCAGAGAAAGATGAACACACAACCGTTCTTTTCAACCAATAACAGTGTGTAGGTCTCCTGAAAACAGTTAAGCTTAAGAAGAATGAATAGAAAATAAAGGCGATTTTGTGAATTGTAGTGTTAATTAAGCTGAGAGCTCTGCAGAAGCAGCTGCGACACAACGCCTGAAGAGAAACAGGCAAAAAGGGTGTAAAATGACAATTGAAAAACTGACAGGGGCCTGAGCGGATGTATCAGGGTTGAGGAGCTTTTGAGAGAAAGAAGTGGAGTATGAAGGTGAGGGAGAGGGGCTTGACAGACAAGCAAAAGCATGGTTGTGCCCCTCGCCGCCCTGTCCAGGTCCGGCATTCATCCATTCCAGCTGACACAGCAATTTACAATCCTAGCAGTGATGGGGCACAGCAGGACGAAAAGCATCCTCAATGAACTTCACAACCTTACTAAAGTATGGATCAAAAATGATCAGCAATGATAATGAACAATGTCTGTTTCAAATATTTTTTTATGCAAAAAAATAAAATCTAATTAAATACTCAAAAATTATAAAAATAAAATACTACATTGATGTGATATAAAAAAAAATTTAAAATATATATATATATATATATATATACAAAATTGAGCATAAAAATATAAGATGTGTATGTGGTTTATATTATGCACAAATATAATTTCTATTTCTTTTTTTACCATATTCCAAATGTAATCTAATCCACACTAAATGATAAGTAGCCTATATTAAGTAGTATATTATACATAAATTAAAATATAAATAAATCACCTTTTTTTAAAAAACGTATATGATATAAAACTGTTTTATGTAAAACATATAATATACTACTGCCTTGAGTACCTGACAGATAATTCTGTTTTTCAATGTTTTATATATGGTGTTGTAAAGTAAAATATATTCAACTTCTGGAAATGCAGCATAGCACCCAAAATATCACTTTACCCCCCGAAACTAGTCATGCTATTAGCTGTACTTTCATTTGAATCATTACTCATTACCCTAAACAAAACTTCACATCCTCACTGAACCTCACGACCTTGCAATGCACTCCAGATTGCAGGGTCTGAGTCAGATCCCCCCTGTTCCTGACCACAGAAACAACCATCCCAGCACACTTCCCCAACTCAGCAAACTCATACAGGTAAGTCCAAGAACTAAGAGCCGGAACACAGCAACATCATCACTGCCAATTACATATAATGACTTTAATGATGCTGTCAAACACAAGCAATGTTAAAAAATAAATTCAGACAAAGGCAAATTTAGACATTCAAGGCCATGCACAAGGTTGTTTGCATGAGTTTTCAATTGATGATAAAAATAATAAATATGCAGACTCAGCATTGCTGAAGCCCAGGGTCAATGAGTTTGAGTTACATGAGAGTAATTAATGCATGCGGCTGGATGGTTGTTTCAAAAATGTGACCATAACGAATTATTAATAAATTCTCCCATACAAAACAGTAAGAATATTTATTTATTAAACATTATTATGAGACTAGTGTGATCATGAGACTTTTACATGTTTCTTATCCTGTAGCTCCATTGCAGATGCTGTCTCTCACCTACTCTGTCGAGATACCCAGAGCTGGTATTTACGGGCCACACTTGTCTCGATCCAGCCCTTCTGGCAGAGGAAGGCAACTGTGGCCCCCAGCTCCAAGACAACCGCACCTGCGGCCACTGCCAGTCTGAGGGACGGATGGTCGGGGCTGTCGTCGAAGCCCAGGACTGGAATCAATAAGAGGGTGTAGCTTCTCTCTTCTTACATTCAAAGGGATCTGATCAGGCCAGAAGGAGAGTTACAAAATGAGTTATTACATATAATCAATGACTACAATTAACAATTCATTATCCAAGTCAGGTTTTACATGCTGTAGTTATTGGAAAATTTATGTACTCATGGTAGCAGTATTCAAAATCATTCAGAATTCAAAATGGTAAATCAGGATTCAAAATAAATACAACAATGTTCCCACTATTTGACTGTATCAGACGATGATCAGACTGGCCTTTTTGCCTACTTCCTCAATTTCACTGACACACAGCACACAAGAGTGCAATAAAGAGCAAGCGCATGTCTGTAAATAAGGGTAGTTGGCACACAACGTTTCTTTTTTTAATTTTAGGTTAAGTTATGGCAAAGTTTAATGGTCCAACAGTATGACAAAAGTACAAATATCCCTCAATTAACTACGGTTAAAAAACCTGCATGTATATAATTAGAAAAGAATAAGCAACAAATGTGGGGTTAAAACACTAAGATGGAAAATTATAATAATTCATTAAACCTTATTTTATAAAATAAGCACATACAGTGGGTATAGAAAAGAATCACCCCCCCACCCTCCTTTACAATAATCAAATTTAGTTGATTTGCAGCCTGAAATACTACAATGGACACAGTTTTTTTTTTTATCCAGCTGTATTTATCCAACTTATAACATCCAAGTGAAAGAGATAACACCAATAGGGCTGTGCGATTAATCGAAATCGTAATAAAATCACGATTTGAGGCCCCCGGGTGCGCGATTTCTAAATCGCTTTATAGCACGGATTTTCCGCGGGCCCGACCTTCCGCAGTATGCGATCCGATCCAATCAGAATACAGCGCACCTAAGTGGAGCGCGAGAACAGAGAAAGACTGGGCATATCCAGGTTCAACACACTGTCTGTGATCCGAGCCCATGTTAATGGATTAAACGTTCAAACTGCACGCGGTAAAAGATCTGTGAACCGAAAAGGTTAGACAATGAAAGGTGCGAAAACAGAATAAATATCTAGCGCATGAGCATAGAGAGAGTTGTGAGTGAGTGAGAGGAGACATGTTTTTAAGTGTGCGCACTCTCTCGGATGAGAGCAGCGTGTATCTGAGCACGTGTGTCTGGTTTTGTGACAAAGTAAAGAAATCTCGTGCGAGTGGAGAGATTCTTGCTCGCGCTTATTTTAATGTGCTTTCGCGTTACAATAACGCGCTCTCGCTGCAGCTTCTGCACCGCATACACATACTGTATCCGCACTGCAGACGGAGTACGTGTGAACCTTGGGCAATAAATATATTTCAGCACCTGAGGCACCGCTACAATGAGCTCTATGACCAATGCATGGCAAAAAAAAAAAAAAGCCCTGGACACGGGATTTTGCAACCTGGAATTTGCAGCCTGGAATTGCGTAGGTCTAGACATTTTGTTTGACATCTTTTACTTAGTGATTATTTTGACTTATGTCTGTTCTAGAGGCATGTTACAAGTTTTTGATAAAGCTCTCATTGGGTTTTCTTTTGGAAAGATGATTTTCAAATTTATACTGAAGGCATTTATGACTGGTAAAAGCATGTCTGTGTGTGTCAAAAATCGTGATTAAAATCGATCGCAAAATTGATTAAAAAAAATCGTGGTAGGTTTTTTTTTTTTTTGGTCCAGATCGCACAGCCCTAAACACAAACATCTCAGAAAATAAAAATTGAAATTATAAAACAGAATCACTGACTGTGAAAAAAAAGGCTAATTCCCCCACCTAAAAATGACTTGTAAACTCAAATCAGGAGCCCAGACTTAAACCCCAGTGAAAATCTGTGGAATGACTTGAAGACTGCAGTCCACTAACGCTCAGCAATCAAATTTAACTAAACTTGTGCAGTTCTGCAAAGAAGAGCGGGCAAATATCGCAAAGTCTAGATGTGCAAAATTTAGTAGAGGACATATCCCACACACTAAAGGCATTAAAGCACAAGGTGGTTCAACAAAATACTAACACAAGCAGCTGATCCTTTTTCCACCTCAGTGATTCTGCTTTTTTTTTTTTCTGAAAATCGTGGTGTGTATTTTCACTTGGGATGTTATAAGTTGCACTGAGTAAACACAGCTGGATAAAAACAAAAACTGTGTACCAAACGGAGATCAATGAGACAATGACAGTCTTAAAATTAGACAAGCGAAATAAGATAAGAGTGCCAGCAATCTGCAAAAACAGCTTTTGCACTACAACCTTCAAACAAATGCATAGGACAATTTAATCATTAATCTGTGGGCTTCTAGGTAAGAGGCTGACATTTGCCAACACATCACTAAGAGTTTGGCTTATTATTTGAGAAGGACCAGCAACACCTCACCAGGAAACTTACTCCGCACTCAGCCGAAGATCAAAACTGGCTCACTGTAACTGTCATTAACCAGCGACTGAACCATCACTTACATTATCTCATGAATCCAGAATATTCAGCAGAGAATCAGGGGCTGACAGTATTCCACAGCATACATAAGTACTTTTTTACCGTATTTCCTGAGGCGACTTTAATATTTAACCCTACAGAGAGTGAAATGACAAGGCAGGATGCATCGGAACAATCACATCAGCAGGTGGCAATTTACAGCAACAGCTTTTCATTTAGATGTATTTAAGCCCATCCTAATGAAATATAATATCCCAGAGGTTTTCCGATTATTATTACACCTATGTTAACGTGAAAGGCAGCTCCCCCTGTTGGGCATGTTTATCGTTTTGATCAAAGCTTGCGAACCTGAAATCAGAAACCCCCTGCTGTATCTCCACTTGTTGAAAATGAAGCTGTCAAAGTTTACAATCATTTTAATAGACAAATAGTAATTACAAACCACCATTCTAGAAACACATGTAACACAGCGGGTTCATGTTACCAGATGTGGCCCGGGTTTAAATGATACTGTCTACGGGGAAGCTTTGTTCAGATCAACATTAAATCGACGTACATTTACGTTATAGAGCTGCAACCATTACGCGAACCCGCAAGTGGCAATCGGTCATCATCAAGAGCGGTTTTAAGCAGAATCAAAGTAATATTGGTACTCCAAATCCTTGGACTCCCTTCGTATATGACGGCCTCATGTTAGTGAAGATAAGGGCTTGGTGTGTTGTGTGTTAGGGGACGATGTAGTGGAATCTGATTGTTTCAGTGAATATCGAAGGCGGGATTTGCCTTGTTTTCTGTTTGTGATTGTCAGTACTACAGGGAGGGGTATTCAGCTTGCTGTTGTCTGGCTCATGGTTTTAGGCGTATTTTACCCGAACACTCAAATGAAACCTTTGATGTCATATGGGTTTATAATAAATGCAATATTTTAAATATCGTCTTCTTTAAATATTGTAGCTGCCCACGCAAAATGCAAAAACAGACAGAGAAAGGACGAGAGATAGGCTACTAGTGATTTTTATCGAAAAATAATGAAAAATACACTTCAGAAGACATTTATACTTTAATACTTTAACACTTTAATATTTTAACATCTACACAAACTAATCAGTTTTTTTTATTTGGAGGCAAATAATTAAACAATTATAACACATATACAAATAGATGCAGCCTTATAATAAATATAATCAAATCACCCCATTTAGTGTAGAAATTCATAAGCTACTAAAATCAAACACACCGATTATATTTGTTTTTAAAAAAAAAATGATTAATTCAATTAATGCTTAATAAATCACTAAGGTTCATCCCGCAAACAGTTCAGAAATGTCATGATAGTTTTTTATAGAAAATCGTACCTGATACATCTCTTCGTCCGTAGTATCTTTAATGCCCCTGAAGAAACCCTGGCTATAATGAATATAAACATTGTGGTTTAGTCAGTACCTGTATCTTACATCAACGTTCTTTGTACAGCTTTCTTTTTTTTTTTTTTGTTTTTTTATATAACGTCTTAATATTTCATGGCATGAGCCATCTTGACTTTAGAGTAAAGTCATGGGTTATTATGTGAGGCGCTTTGCATATGTTGGTTTGTTTAATGTGGGGTTCCGGCCCGACTGGACAAATTGGCTGTAGGGGGGGTTTCACACCACCTCTTCCATAATCACAGCATGGGCGTGGCACAGCTCTTGTCGCCGGAGTACACAAACAGATCCAATCATATAGAGCAATCTCATTAATTAAACCAAAAATATTACTAAGCCCGGCTCTTGAATACTGATTGTATTAATCTCCATACGAACCTGCTTTAGACTGAAGCTGAATCAGTCTGGGTTGAGTTTGGCCACTAAAGCTGATCTCAACTGATGGCAGCTTGTCTTTCTTGGGACGGATTGAGAGCAAGGACTGCCGTCCTCCAGAGACATTCGTCAAACATGCTTTCTGCAAAGTTCGTGATTCTTTAGTTGTGGTCGGGTATGGTTTTAAAAACACAAATTAAGATCAAAACATCATGGTAACTGACAAGATGTCATACCTCGTGATTTGGGCTCAAGATTTTGATTTCACTTCATAGTTGACTGCGACCAGGGAGGGAGAGGGGCTAGCTTGCGATTACTTACTTTCTGAGCAGGTGAATACATCAAATCCAAAGAAAGGCAAGCAACTGACAGCTCCTGGAAAGTTGAAGAGTTTGTTTATATGCATAAGGATGTGAAAGCAATTACTGAAAATGGTTTTACAGCTGTCTGGAAACATTAAGACAGGTTTGTTCACTCACTGGATAAAGCGAGCTTTGCATCAAGATGGCCCAAGGGGCCTAAGGTAGAAAACTGTGCCCGTATAGTATCAAGAAGTCTTTCATCACTGAGCCGATCCTCCTTTCGGGGAGGTACTGCTTTTTACCTCAGCGCTGAAGATAAAAAAAATTGATTACAAATTAATCTAAACTACTATATTTAAATTATGGTTGTACATAGTGTCATATTTAAACCATGCAAGACTTTGAATATCAATTCAAAGTTTCACTTGAAGGTTTAGGGAGATGGCGAAACACAATGTTTGAGATAGGCTTTATATAAATTACTTTGGTAGGGTAAAGCAGTCCCGCCAAGGGCAAGGTGGTGAAGAGGCGGTCAACAGATGCCACCTGCTTGTAGCTTGTATTGCTGTTCGGGCAGCAACAGCTTCCCTGTTTCTTTCAGATAATTGAGCCACAAGCTAAAAAAAACATAGAGATGGCATCCAGCATACCATCACATAAAAGGATATATATAAAACATAATTTTTTCAATTTTTTTTGAAAAGAAGTTTCTTATGCTCACCAAGGCAGCATTTATTTGATCCATAATAATTGTGAAATATTATTACAATTTAAAATATCTTTTTTTATTTTTAAAATATTTAAAAATGTAATTATTTTTTCTGATGGAAACAAACTGAAATTCTTTCTGCCAGCCTTTGTTTTCCCCGTCTTCAGTGGCAAGTGACTCATTTGTAATATGCTGATTTGTGTGCTCAGTCAAAACATTTGCTCACTATTATCAATGCTGAAAACAGTTAATAGCTGTTTTCGTTGGAATTGGAAACTATGCAATTTTTTTTCAGGATTACCTGATGAATAAATAGTGGTCATTTATTTAAATGGGTGTTTTAAACATCTTTTGTAGCATTATAAAATTTACAGACACCAAACTTTTCTGAATAGTAGTGTATACATTTCCAGAAATAGATCTTGAAACTCTTGATATGTCAATTAATGTAAAACAAGAGTTTGTGTTATGACTAAATGGAATTCAAAGTTGACTGTGTTTTGTGTTGTACCAGCGTGGGTAGTGGAACTCCATATAAAGCTCATTGGGTTAAACTGGACGTGGCTGTTCACCAGATTATTCGATGAAAGGAGAGGGGATGTGTGTGAGCCATCATCCGGGCAGGCAGTTCAAACCTATACTCCAATCCAGAGTGAATTGTCGCACGTTGGTCACACATCCCCTAAAAGAGAGTGTGGGTCAAAAAAAACACCAAACAGTCATGAAAGGCAACTGATTGACGTGATTCAATGTGGTTCTCTCTGAGCATAAGAGTGACTAAATCTATCTTACCACCAATCCTTTCTTAGTGGCATGGATGGAAAATTCCTTCACTTCTGCTGGATTTATGATGCCCATCTCAGTTTGCAAAAGTCTTGTAACCACCTTCAAATATGCAACCTACGAGAAAAGCATTTCATGTAAGCACACATTTCTAAATAGAATGAAATAGAAAGGAACAGCCCTCAACTTACACTAAAGCTGCGAATCTTGCAGAAACATTGGTTTCCCACCAGGGCAGCATGATGGGCATGCCGCCGAGAGTTCCTCCCAGCCTGCAATGTGCTTCAGATGTATCAAGGCAAAGAAAACTATTCACATGCTTTCATCTTTCTCTGTTCACCTATTTTTCTTTTTCTCATCAATGCATCCTTCACTTACCAAAATGGCCTCCATCTCTGAGTGTGACTCCGGGCAAATGGTACCTGCGTCCTCCAAAAACGAGTGTCCGGTTTGAGATTACCTTCATGCACACACTATGCCAGTTCTATATCGCAAACATTATATTCACAAAACCCTATGCCAACACAAAAAACAAATATACTGATTGTAGATCTATGGCTCATATTGAGTCGTGGCGTCGTCATTGAGATCAAGGCTATGCTGTACTAACAAATTCACTAGTATAAGAAGACTATCAGGGGAATACTGTACCTTGCAAGAGGGATGTCGTTGCTTTAGCCATCCTGAAAGATGGCCTCCAAGGTGACGTGCCTCGCAATATGGCAAGGAGAGTGCCTTGCGAACAACGGAGAGAATCCTAGATCCACGCAGATACTGAAACAAGAGCAGCCCAGCGCACCGCCTACAATTAACCTCCCTAGAAAAATCACGCAAACAATGATGCTACCCTTCAAAAAGTTTACGCGTCCGTCAGTCTGTCAAATTTCATGAATCATTAATGACTACAAAGCCTTCAAAAGAGATGGAAATTAAAATTGTAACATTGTTTAAAAAAAAAACAATTTGTTTCGCCCCCCCTGTAACCACCCCACTCTTTACAGTCTCGCGGTTTTATCCATTTACAATGTGTACCTTTGCAAAGTATACTACTAAAAAAAAAAATCTATTCTGGAATGGCTAGTGTACAACATATTATTTACTCACTTTGACTGGGGTTTTCTGTGCTGTAGTCTGCTTGATGAGCTGACAGGTTGATAGCTAGAATCTCATCCACTTGCAGGAACTCCCTTCTCTTTTCCCAGTCACTATCGTTGCAACCAAACATCAAGTTGTCATGCTTACAGCCCGTATGTATACTCATAAATTCATAATTACCTTTAAAACACATACAACTGTAGGGATTTGGATTGGGGTCTTGACCACTTACCTGCAAAACTTGAGAGTTAATACAGTCACTCTACTGTCCCTGCATTTTTTCTTCAGTAGGCCGGACTCCTGCCCATCCAACATAAACTGCCCATCAAAACTACAAAGAGATCTATGTTGTGTCAAATACTTGCTTCTCTCATTGGTCATCTTGTGATCAAATATTGTTGGTATATAAGCCTGAATATAATGACCACTATTTCCCACAGCCCAACCAATTTTATGTATAAGTACCATAGCACTGCCCTTCTTTTTAAAGGGATATCGTCCCATCCATCAAAAAATGAAAAGATTATTGTCATTAGATCACTTACACCTACCCATTCTCGTTTCCAAACCCGTTAAAGTGCGTGCCGTTTTGTCAATTCTGTGAACACAATTAAGATATTTGGCGATGAATATGAAAACTTGGAGGCTTGAATATTGTTACTGTGTTCTATCATAAGATGCTATTTAGCATATGCATTTAAAAATAAAACAGGCATCCATGATTGCTATGGATGACGAGAATAGGATGATACACAGAATAGCAATTCACAATTAATAAATAAGAGTGATAATGAAGACACAGAGGAGACTGTTGACAACCTCATGACTTTATTTGAAATAACAGTCATTATGTTTAGTTTCTTCGCTTACAAAAGCTGTGTTGCCCCGCTCGCTTCATATATACCCAGATTGCACGTAATCTGATGGCAGATGGAGATTCCGATGACGACTTTCATACCTTTTATGGACCTAGACCTTGACTGTGTATTGTACTGCCGCGCAGTAATATGGGAACAGACACAGGCACCGTCCCGCGTGTTTTCATCCAAAATATCTTAACTATTGCGTTCCGCGAGTAGTACAAACAGCAGCCTTTTAACGGAAGTAAAAATAGGAGTACATGTGAACGGACATGGGGGGTAAGTGTTTAATGACAATATAGTGCAGGTCATTCGTGGAATGGGAAGTATCACCTTATAACGCTCTTTTTTATTCCTGCTTTTTTCTATTACTCAAGCTCTATTAGAATTACAAAGTCAAATCATAATCTCAGTTTTTTAATTTACATATAAATGTATTTTCTAGTTTACTATTGTCGTATATATTTAATGTGTATTTATCAATGTTGAGTAAATTGTGCATTTACGGTATATGTCATAGTGGGATAATGACCGAAGAGTTATTCTCTCATTTTTGCAAACTTTCTTTGCCTTCGTCATTTTGGGGTCCTGATGTTTATTTGTCACATGAGTCCCACTGGACTGGTTACTACTAATCGCAAGCCCCGATAACCCAAAATGCTAATGCTGTTGTATATAATAAGGAAATGAGTTTACATGTGATGTATATTGTTAGTTTTTATTAGTTTCACTGTTACACATGAAGTTTTGCACAGCACACCCAGACGATTGAGATCATTCGTCTGAGAAAATGATCAAGTGATTTCCTGAATTGGGATTTCCTTAATAAAGAGAAAACAGCCAACACAAACACTAGAGTTAATATAAACGTATAAAGCCCCAGCACGTGCCATCGAGCCTGGGAGACTAAAGAGATGCATACATACTGGAGTATATTCCACCAGTCTCTATTGAGAGAACTTTGTGTCTTTAGTTTCGTTTCTGCAATAAAAACGACGAGAAATAAATCATATTGCTCATTAGTTGGCGTTTGTGAAGTATGAAAGTTGTCAAACTCATCTGTCTTTCCCGAAGATTTACACCTGCTGATAGCCTATACCGACTGAAGAAATTCTTGCGCGTTGAACTCCAGTAACCATGATCAAATACTTCTCGCCACGTTCTGCGATTCATGATCTCTGCTGATGGACCCACTTGATTCCACACTTATTCACCTGCCAGAGACACTTTTTTTGAGCGGGAAACAGGACTGCGTGTTGCGAAACGGATCGCCATTAGCCAGGTATGCTGGCCCCAGGGCTCGATTGACAGAGCCATAGGTCTTTAGTGCTATGGCTGACGTGTACCAAGTGGCAGTGGGCTACATTCATTGCGGAAGCGCAGTCCAGGCTGAAGTTCTCATACTCTTTTTCCGCTCACAGCACTTGGCCCGCTCCATGAGTGCTGCCCTGTGTGGTCAGTTCTGGATAACGTGTGGCGGCCACTAAGGCTGACATGACGTCCTACCACCACGTGAAGAGAGTCCAGAACGGCCGCCCTAGGGAACCAATCATCATCCGCCACAAAAGCATAAAAACACAATAGTAAACATCTTTATCCGGTTTTATATTGAAAAGATGTATTAAATGTTATAAAAAGCTCACCCCTTATTTCTATTGATTTTTTTTTCTCAATATCGGTTGCGATTAAAATGTTCCCTTACTAACAAAATACGAGTTCCAGGGGAAATAACACTTGTGCGCCTAATAAATGAAAATCTAATACATATCCTTAGTGCATTAACAAATTAGAAAGCCTGTTTTTAATGGTCAGACATGTAAATTATTGGCTCAACCACCAACCAAGCTTTTTTTTTCTATTCTGTCGTCGCTAAAGGGTGTAGAAGATTACGACATCATTAACTTAAAGTTTATCATGGAGATAAACAATCTGAAACCGTTTTTCTAAGGTTCTCATCTCACCGTCACTCCTTGAGAGGCCATCCATGTTCAGGGATTTTGATGACGTCGCTTCCCTCTAGATTGTAAGGTCAGCCAAGCTCTTGTGTCATCTGCCCACATAGCTCTTCCAGCGATCAAATAGTCTGAGTTGCCTGCAATAAAGAATCAGTCAATTTTCTTTTTCTGGCAAAGAAAATTAAGATGCACATTTATCATTGCCCTTGGAGCAAATTTCCTTGATACTTGAGCTGAAATGTAAGAAATTTAATGTTCTTTACTCCTCCCTCCACCGCGCCAAGCTGCGGTTAATTTACATGAGGACCAGTAACGATTTGCAAATGGTTCCAACCCTACAATGCTTGTTCTTTCAAATTACGTGCACGATCAGCGAGAACACTTGGATGTAGAACAGGCAACTTCTAGCTGCCTTGCTGACAATAGACAATTTTCATCTTTCTGCACACCCATGAAAAATGCACGTTCAATTTAGGGAATAAGACTGAGAACGGATGATCAAGCTATCCACAAATGTAACCTAAAAGGCGCCATAAAGAAATTGAAGATCATGATTACAGAACAATAGTGTTAACGTCTTTACTACATGCGTTAAAGTACAACATGACAGCCTCAACCATTTTACTTCTAGTAATTGTAGCTGAAAGAGATAGCGAAATTAAAGAAAATATACCAATACAACTTGGACCTCAGCCTCGCTGAAACAACTCCAGGCCTCTCTTTTTCGAACTTAATATATACTATATATACAAATGAGAATGCACGGTATTTAATTCATCTCTGGATATGTTTGTGATTAGATGCAAAATGAGGTCTCTGCACATTACCAGCAGCTGAAGGACTCTTTTGTCTCCCATACCTACGCAATAGTGCTGTTGAGAAATTGAAAAAAAAAATGTACTTTTTTTGCTTCCTTATGCAATAAAATGTACTGAACTGACCATTCCTTAATAATGACCATGAAGTGACCCCATATAATATAAAAGAAAGTTACACAAACCCAAACTTTTTAAAAAGTAAACCCCCCCCCGTTGGCTAGACCTTGTGATTACTTGTTTAATGCATAGTCATAGTATGCTTGGCCCTTTAAAATGAAAAAATAAATGCTACATGTAGTATACGCGTTAGTAATGCACAAGATATTAAACTCTGTGAGCATCCGTATATCTGCACTCCATGAGGAGAGAATGATGCAATCACTAGCAAGCGGGGGGGGGGGAGCATGGCTGCCTGTGAGATTGATTCCGAACTCCTCATTACTCAAAGTGATCACTACATTTCCAGCCCCCCTCTTGCGTGCTGTCTACTGACAAAACCTTTTTTTTTTTTTGTGGAAAAACTGCCAAGGCAGCAAAAACGCATAAATAGTTCTATAGACTCCCAGCAACACTAGAGACGACTTTTATAACTACTACTCTTCCAATGTTTGGGGTTTCAGAGTACAGCTATTACAAAGAGTACAAGCAACAAATGTTAGATTTCAACCTTATAACTTTCACTATGACTTTCAATCTTTGCCATGGTCTTACTCAGTCAGTAAGAATGGATATCCATGCTGTACATTTTCACATGACGCCAGTGATTCTTCGCTTACACTTATGAAGTGAGTTTTTTATATAGAGAAAAAAAGAATACACGTAGGTTTTCTGTTAATACTATGTGGATTACAGACCTAATTACCATGGCATGCTGTTTGTATAAGTAGTTCATGCACAGAGTTTTGAACTATGTTTACACATTAGCCATATAGCGAAATTAAAACTCAAATTAAATGATTGATCACAAAAAAAAAAAAAAAAAACAAAAAAAAACCAGGTTCAGCCCCGATGTGTTGGTAACCACAACATTTCTATCCACTAAACAGATTGTTACTGTAACCTGTGCGCTGATCTGCAGTAAGTGTAGATGTGTAGTTTGGTTTATTGGCCTTCGCAAGCCCTTCTAGCAACCATCAGACAGTAATGATTCCGCGATTGCGACACTCCCAGAACTCTGCGAGCATCTCCTCCTCCGGTCCCAACCTGTGAAGTCACAACAATGCAAAAACATTTCTGAGTGCTTAACAAATTTCTGTATGCATTTTCTGTGCATTATGGAAAGAAGACCATAGTTATTCCCCTTCACATTAAAGAGACGTGAAAAGTAATTGCCCCAGACCAGTATGATCTCTTGCTTAAGCCC
Source organism: Cyprinus carpio (assembly GCF_018340385.1). NCBI lineage: Eukaryota > Metazoa > Chordata > Actinopteri > Cypriniformes > Cyprinidae > Cyprinus > Cyprinus carpio. The sequence goes on from NC_056583.1 coordinate 17,949,930, forward strand.
ATGACAAGTCTTTTTCCTAGCATATTTTTTTCATCATCTAGTGACACTGATATGGTTCTGATATGGAAGCTCTTGCTGGTAAGAGAAAAACAAAATTTTATACAAAAAATCCATAAAAAAAAACTAGCTGAAATGTCCATTAATAGTTTATCTGAATTATTAATAGACAGATACTGGTTTTCACATTATTAAAAAACCATCATTTGTCATACCCAAAAGGTCTTTCACTTTTACGCCTTTCTTCACGCTGGAATCCTCAGACAAGAATCTGCGAGTAAGTGTGTCGCGCATGAATCTGCAATTTACAAAAACAGTAGACAATTTGAGGTGTATATACAAATATATTCATTTTTGCATTGTATACAGAACAAATGCCATGCAATGTTTGCTACTGACCCGCTCACACAGCAGTAAATTAAGAACTTGTTATGGGTTGGGTGAATCGTTTCCCGGGATCAAAACAGCTGCGTATAAGAAAGCACAGCAATACAGTGAGTACATGCCTGTACATAAGTTTACAGCCCAGAAGGCAACTGGTGATAAACCTTATGTAGGGGGTCATGCAAAGTCACATCAAGCTCTCATTGACTTAGTTAATTACCTCCTTCGGCGCAGGAACGATGTTTGCCAGGCATACTGGTGGTGAGAAAAGTAAACACTGGCAGAGAATCTGTGCAACTGGGAGCGCAACACTCCTCCTCCTCTCTCCATCCTGTTGAACTGATCTTTAGAAACACAGCAAAGGGTGAAAGTTACATATAGCAAGTGCATCTGTCTACCTTATATTTGAAAATTTAGAAGATAGAAAGCTGCACAGCTTGCTTACAAAATTTGCATATGTCTACTTTAATTTCTAAAGATGAATATGTCTGTAGCTGCAAATTAAAGTATTTTGATAGATCTAAATAATCCAAACAGAACAGGTGAAGAAGTTGCTTGAATTTGTTTTGTAAAAAAAAAAAAAAAACACTTGGAAAATTACTTAATAATTTTACAGTTTTTCTAAGAAGGCAGCATGGAAAAAAGTAAGAAACATTTCCCTTAATTATATTAAAAAATTACTCATAATTGTTAATGTATTATCTCAAAACATAAAAATAACCCCAAAACCTAAAAAAAAACCAATAAAAAATGTTATTAGTTTCAAAAACATATACATAGTACATGAAATCCATATGTATGATGACAAAACCTTAAATAACAAAAAAAAATATGACAAAAGATTTCCACTTAAATTTTATTTGCTGAAAGGAAACACAAATGAAAAAGTAAATAAAAAATACTTATACTTTAATAAAATACCTATTTTTCAACATCTAGAATATTTTGATTTACCAAGAAGAAAAAATAAAGCATCTAATTTATTTCTTTGATCATTATCCTTCCTAAACTGATCAGTTTTCAACATCTGGGAATATTTTGATTAGAGAATGAGAAAAAAGAAAAAAAACACTTGACAATATTTCGTTAACAACTGTGTCCATGTCTTTCATTTTTAATGCAATAGCATAATGTCAAAATCCACTCAAACCTTACAAATTTGTGATTATTTCATTTCAACCCCATGAACAGTTAATTGTGCCCTAATTATGGTATAATAAAAAAAAGGGTAAGTTATATGATTTGTAATATTTTTAATATTTAACCCGAATATCATTATGACTTATTTGATGTACTATGTGTACTGCATATATGGTAGAAGCATGACTCATAAAAATTATTGTGAGACATCACTTACTAGTCCACATGTTGGATGTACATCAGACCTGGATCTGGGTCTGGGAGGGCAGATTCTGGGAGGGTGGAGGAGGATGGTCCTCACGAGCTCGAGGCAGCGAGCATTGCGAACGCTGTGCAGCCCGACAAAGGATCAGCTACTTAGTGAACGCCTGCTGGTGCTGTTTCAATATCGTTAAGAGAATGGCACTATGAGCCCATGGGACTCAGCAGGGGCTGCTGTGAGAGGTGAAGGAGGCTCTCTTCCCACTGTTTTCTGCAGCACAAATAATACACAAAAGATTCATGTGGTCAACTTCTGCATCCTTGACTTTGAACTTTGACCTCAAAAAGTTTATTATGGCTTTTTCACTCAGAGTCCGGGTACATCATCTACTCTTCTCTATTGATGTGACTAGCCAGGTCCCTGCAGATTTGAGATCGCGCGTCTAGAGCCTCATCTTTGGGGTCATTTTTTCTTTAGAAAGTGCCTTGGCCCGGAACCCTGATGCTGATGATCAAAGTTCCACAGTTATTCCTCTTCTTACAGTCTCTAAAATCCCTCCAAGTTAAAAGGTCAAAAAAGCAACATAATATCATGCAACCAGCTTTCAGTTTGCAGCATGGGGATCTCTGCAGCCATTAAGTCATGTGTGAAATCACAGCTAGCAACCCATTTTACTCCGTTAGCCCACAAAATATCTAAAGGCCAAACAGGACACGTCACAAGAAAAACAATGGCAAGGGCTTGATTTTATCCATTGTGAATTCACTGGATCATGAAAAGAGGGGTCTCTAGGTTGAGCAGATGTCTTGCTTTAAAATAATTCAGGTCAATGCTTTACCCACCTGACATGCTCGAAGGCTCTAGGGTTCTGGAGAGAGGCCGGCTCTGTACTGGCTTGAGTGATCTCTCTAATTTTACTATTAGGAACTTCTGGTTTTTCGGAGATGTTGGTTCTGGAGTGAGATTCTGGTTCTGGGTTCAGTTGGTGGGGGTTTGGCATGTGTGAGGGATGGTTATTCTGAATAAGAGCCAACTGTTGGGAGTGGTTTCACTGCCTGTGAAGAAGAGTTTATCTAACTTCAAGAAACATTATTTTGGATATGATTTTATAATAGTTAACACACTATAGATCTCCAAAAAGACATTTTAAACTGCTTGAGTTTAAATTAAAAGAAGTTTATCCACTATAAAACTTATTCTAGGTGTTGTGACAAACGATTCTGACCTTCAGTCTTTACTGGTGGAGGTGATTTGGCGTTGTGTCACCGGTGGAAGCGGCGTATCAGTGGGCTTAGCGAGACCTTTGGTGCGCGGCTTTGGGTGGTGCTTCTGACGTACATAGTGATGCATAAAAAGATAGTGAAAAATCTAGCACTTTTATGCAATTTTACTTTTTGCCATTTTAAAGTTTTCGCTCTTTGACAGTGTGCACTCACCAATCTTTTGAAAAAAAATCCCTTCTTCTTTTGAAGGTAAACCCCCCTTGAACTCTTCCGGGAAGTCTGTCTCAGGCTGTGCCTTAAGTAGTGCACAATTAATAGCACTGTAAAAATCTGAAGCGTAAACATGACGTTAAGAAACACAGGCACTGGTCAATCATTGTGCTTGTACCTCTGGCCTAGGCTGCTGAGCTTTGCGAAGAGTCTCTCTGATGGGGCTTTTTTGTGGGGTCTGAAGGGATGTTTCTTTCTACCCTGTGGGCGGCTTCGGGGTCTGGGTGTAGGGGTGAGTCTGAGGGGCGTGACTGAGGTGAACCGGTGCAGCCGTGGAGGAGAGTCCGCTGCGCCGCTGACGGTTGGGGGGGGGGTTGAAGTGACTCGTTCTCCTGTGACGCTTTTCCTGGCTCTCTTCTCCTCTCGCCCGTTTTCGCGCATCTCTTCCTGCTGCTGCTTCTGTGACAGTGTCATCGCCTGCATGGTCGATCTGCTGAGCCCTATAGGGAAAAACAATTTTTTTACATATTATAAAAAATATCATATAAAAAAATGATTTCACCTACTCTAAAATAGTGTTTTGAGTGGTGGACTCACCAGAAGCAGAGCCTGTTGATTGATAAAGGCCTGTTGCTGCGACAGCCATTTGCTGTGTAAGGTTGACAGCAGGTACGGCTTGTGGCATGGCAGTTGGTCATCATCATAGCTACGTCCAAAACAATCATTAGGAAGAGGAGTAAGCATTTAACACTTATAGCCTATCCAGAGAGATGCACAACATCAGCAGTAGGGATGCTTACTTTGCCATGGGCTTGCATTTTGTTGCATCATGGGCCATATGTAGCGCGCATCATAATGTTGGCATCATTGCGGTGTGGCAGCATAGCCAGCCATGGCAGGAGATTCATTGGCATTCCAAATGATAAACAAGGAGTAAACAGATCCAGTTTACAAAATAAATTCTCATGTCAGGTCTGAAAAATTAGTACTAAATATAAAAAACAATTAATATTAAAAAATTATTAGTAATATTAAAAATACATTATAATTATATTAAATAAAAAATGACAGTCGCTCAATTAAAATGCCGTTATTTGTAAACATCATATCTACGTACTGCTATGTAACTTATTATATATTATATATATATATCCATATATCTATATATATCTACTATATATATAGTAATAGGTATATATATTCATATTGTCTTTTTTATTTTTATTTATAAATTGTTCTACATTATAACTGGCCATTGTTATACTATGATCAGGTATTGTTGCCCGCTATATGGCAAATTGCCTTGCTGATAGTTTCTCATTTGTACAGTTGCTGTTGGATAAATGCGGTCTGCTAAAATGGATAAATGTAATCAAAGTATGGTAAAATAAAAAAAAGTGTTTTAACTTTCAGCATATCCTGTCTGTTTTCTTATTGTGTTACCTTTAAATGGTAACATATTTATCAGCCCATTATATTGGCCTAACTGCTCTCTAAATATCTGTATCACCATCAATCAATGACTACACACTAAACAGATATACAATCGTGTACCTCCTGCTCCCGGCGCTACATGCTGGGCATCATACCTCCTCCTCCTCTCATTCTCTACTACGATCTGCCATGCGCCATCCGTCTCAAAGTCCTACCAAAAAAACTGCCACCTAAGCACCTCTTCAGGCCAGCCCTCAAAGATAAAATGCAATACAAGTAGAACTTAGAGTTCAATAAAGTGCCAAAGCTACGTAATCTTTGCTGGCTTTGACATGAGTTTAATAATTCGTGACTTTGCTTCCAACTCTATAAATTGTCCTATAAAACAATCTATTAAAAAATATATAAATATCAAAAATCATACAGTGCTTTTATTTATAAGAAAGACAGCACAACTCAACACTTTTTTTAGTTTGATAGGTTCACTAAAAGGAAGTTTTAAATAGGTATTAAATGAGAAATTCCAACAGATATTGACTCAGTTTCGTATAAAATTATATTTATAATTAATAACTTTTTTCTTTAATCAAAGCTAGTGCCCGCGTATTGCCTGCATAAACTGTACATAACGGTGATTGCTATGTTGAACGGTGATACTGACCGCCAGGGACCCTGCCATCAAACACAGGATCAAAAAGGGTCATCAACGGTGAAGAAATCCATCTGCTTCGCACCATCACCGAGCATCCTCAGAAAGACGAAACGGATATGAGATTGTCAGTTCCTTGTTCCTAGTCATCACGATATAAAAGTTCATTATGTATTCCTACCTCTCCCCTAAGCCCTCATACATGATCTGCTTTTTATCTACTTTAGATCTCCTTTTCATTGTTCTCGTCTATGTACAAAATCTATGCTCATCAGAACAATGACTCCAGAAATGCCCAACTCCGGTCTGTTTCCTAGTACATCTAATGGACTGATACAACATCACTTATGGAACGATGTTGAGGAGAGGTTCATATGTGATGTCCCATGAGGGATGCGTTCACAAGGCCGGTGGGATCCCAGAGGCTTGTCATAGGCCGGGAGCCCAGGAGGGTTATAAAGTCAGTCAGGTCCTGTAGGGTGCCCTCCTGTACAAGAGAGCCACTTAATACCATTAAAAAGGAATTCCACTGCTACTTTGACCGACAGTTCCGTTTGATATTAACTGTCCCGCACTTGAGCCGTCTCCACTCGGAATTGATACCCTTGTCTTCTTGTTCGCCTGCCCTAAAGTAGGTAATGCGGTTATGCAAATGAGTGGTGATGGCGTGATCCCAGGCCCCCCCGTTCCCTAACACCCCCAAACTATCCCCAAGCCCTAAAGCGCGAACATCATATCGAAGCCGTCCATCTCCAGACAAGAAGATCGCATTCACAATTAGATCACAGCCTGCCAGGTCGTCGTGTATACCTCGACACCTCCCCAGCCCTGCGAGAGAACACAGACCAGTGTACCCCCTGTAGGCTTCAGTAAACACCCCTAGACTGAGAAATGAGAATCATGGACTTTAAATCATTATTCTGAAACTCTCAGGCGACGTAACACTACATAAAGACAAAAAAATAAAAAAAAAAAGGAAAAAACCACTCACATCTAGCAAACACTGGTTGCGTTGCTTTATGTAACTCCTTAATAATTACAAACAAGGATTGTGAATACTCATACTGGTATATAAAAAAAACTATTTTCCTTATAGATTTATTCTAGTACCTATTACATAATTACATATTTATGAATCATTCTGCGTTTATATATTGATATATTATATATACATTGCAATTAAAATAAACTGTATATAAATTTGTAAATATAAATATGACATAATTAAAATATTAAATATTTAACAATAATATTAGCCCATTTATTTTACTAATGTTTAGTAGTATAACACATTTTTAACCAGTAACAACCTAAGAATTTAATTCAACTTAATGATTTATATAAACCACATTAACAGCAGTCCGTACCCAATACGGCCAAATCGCTTGGCAACAGTAAGTACATATTCAATACATTATTCTCTCAATGATTAACTAGTAAATAGGTAGATTACTAGGAATTCAACTTCGCTCGTGTCACTTTTGTCTTTAGATTTCGGTTTCAAATGTGTCCCACACCAATAAAAACCCTAAGAAAGAAACTTTGGTATTGAAGTGGCCCTACAGTATTACAAGTACAATAACATACATGCTACATTACTGTATACGAACTCACTCTGGGAGTCCAACATTATAGTGTCTTCGATATATAGCATTGGCCAAACCAATACCTAATTCTTCATGCACACCGACGATGTCACCTATTTTACACATGAGCAAACAATCATTTTTGCAGGGCGCTTAAAAATATTTGACAAATTTTTTTATGTTAAAAGTTATGGGAAAAATACGTAACCCTGGTACAGCTGTTGGAGTAGGTTTTTTTTTGAGACAGACATCTTTTATCTATTACTAACCTGTAGCTAAGAAGCCAAGAGGCCCAGTTGTTCCCCTGTGGGGTCCAAGACTTTGCACCTCCACAGTTAACCTTTCCTCTGAAAAATAAAACAGTTCAAACATTAAAATCACTGGAATACTTTCACAATGCATTCATAACTCCAATATCTTCTACATATAATTTATTCTCTTGAAGTAGAAATGAACAGTGGCCCAAATGGGAATACAATATTAGTTGCTGATAATTATTGCCCGTTATCAGAGATACAGCCTCATCAGCTCATTTTGTTTAAGAAAACGACAGTCCTTACCATTGAAAGTGTTAACCTCCACACACCATCTTTCCTTTTCCTCTGATTGCCGCCCTGTCCACTCGAGTTGACTTGGAGGGTGTTGTCTGCCTGCATGTACGTCGAGGGGAGCTGGAAGTGGAATGTGAGGCGATTTTGTGTGTGACACAGATGAAGCCGAGAGTAACTCCCCCTCCGACCTCGGTTCAGACACTACCCTGACAATCTAATAACATTACTACTTTTTAATTCTGCTGATCAGAAGCACATATGCTTGTACAGACAAGACTGACCTCTGATCTGCAATTATCTATTATCTATCGATCACTAAAGAAATGTGTCATTGTGTAAATCATTGTCAGTGAGCGAATGTGTATATCAGTCAATAACAATTTACACTAATAATCACTTCTTGTTCCTAAGCCGACCACCGCTTTTTGCTCTTTTGGTAAACCATATAACTGAAGACGTACTTCGCAGGAGGGTTTCCTCCAGGGCCAGTTTGAGAGGAGAGGGTTTTGGAAGATGCACTCAGACAGCGGGCCCCAGAGAGCAACCAGCACCAAGCAGGGCACTCTCCCTCATTATTGCCCCCGTCCCAAGATCTGTGGTACAACCAGCGTCAGTGAGCCTAGAATCATCATCTCTTGATGCTGCGCTACGTGATTGGCGTGAGTTCTCCACGGATTGTAGGTTCTCGTGCATCTGCTCTGCCATGGTAGTCAGATCACCAGTCACCTGTGAAACGCAGGAATCTAGTAAAAGAAGAACCGCCTAGACACGTAAGCGATTCATTTAATTATTCCGCCATTTCCATATTCCGCGTTAAAGTGTGATATATTTGTTGATTTCATTTGTGCGTTTTTTTAAAGATCCCCTTTTTAAACACACTACTGACAAGTTTGTCGGATTTTCTAGAGCCTCGTATAACGCGGCGATCATCAAGTCCAGAGAAAGTCAAAGGCTTCTGAAGCCCGGGAAACCTTGCGGTTGCGCACCATCCATCCTACGGCAGGACAAAAAGCATATAACTGATATATTCAACGATAAATTGCATTCGAAGCACTACACAAATTCTAACATGCCAATGAAAATTGGTATATGAATTGAAGACCACCCAAACTCTTGCTGTATGTTTTTCAGTGTATCTACCTTCTAGTTGGATCTGTGCGTGGCATATTGAGGCGGAAAGGGTGTCTGTCAATGTTCTTGTGGGGCGGGCAAGTGAGAGGTTGTGGTCTGCTTTGACCCGTGTGGCAGAGCTACTTCTGGTACTCCAGATCCCTGAGGACGATCCTGTCTGAAAGCCATCATTGTAAAATGTGAATATAAATATTATTGCATGTGCGCGATGGTTTTCTTATGTTGATGGGACAATCATCAGTCCTACACTACAATACAGTGTTTATCCTAAAGCAATAACAGTTTAATTATATCCACTACTTAAGCACAAATTCAACTCAATTTGAGTGTGAACAAGGTCACTCAGCTCTAAAACTGGAAAGACTTTTTACTCAGGATGCATATTAATTTAATCCAAATTGACAGTAAGGACATTAATAATGTTATCTAAAAAAGCGCAGCTGCCCTATATTCATCAAATAATCCTCTAGACTTGACTTTAAAACTGCAATAATATTTCACAATATTCCTGTTTTAACTGTATTTTTAATCAAATAAAAGCTAGCTTTGGTGAGCATTACTGACTTTTTTTAAACTGTAGATATATTCAAAATCAGCTGTTGATGAATTAAAAAAAAAAAGTTCAGGAAACTTCCCTTTCAGTATCTTGAGTGTCAACTAAAGTTAAACAAGTCAAACCACTGAGAAAATTGAATATAGGGTGCTTTAGGAAAATTGTCAATCAAAGTTACTTTAATGAATTCACATTTGTACTTTTAGGCACTTATATAAATATATATATGGAAATGTTTTTACAGTACTTTCACTTTTTGATTGAGCAAACAAAATGACAAATACCTATACTTCAATTTAAGTATAGTACTTTTTTATTGGGTTAACAAGTATCAAGGATCTCACCTGCTGCACTGCGTCATCGGCGCCGACAGTTCTGCCGGGATCTCCAATATTCCCATCATCCTTCAGGAAAAAAACAACTTTGTGTTGTTCAAAATGAACTTTTAAACTCTTAATTGACCACCGGTATTAAAATTATGTCCAAGTCCCATACAAATCAGATGCTCAAAGACCTTGCAGCACACAAGTCAAAACAAAAGAAATAAAGAAAATCTATAAAATTAAAAAGATTCAGAGTGTCCTCACCATCTCTGAAGAGGAAGATTGTAGGTTTGCTGCTTCCTTCACTCTGGTTCTATCAGTATGTTTCCTGGTCAATCAAATACAATCAAAAACACAATCTTAACTTATAAAAACAATAGGTTTAATATTAACCACCCTCTGTCCATTTGCATATTGTAGTGTTTTATATCCTTCTTGAATTCCTGAACAATGGGAATTTATATTGTAAAGCTATTCCCACTCTTTTATTCTATTACCTGTCCGCACGGCATTGTATGCAAAGGTAAAGGCAAACTATTCTGTCAGCAGCTCGCCTTCGTTTTATATCCTGTAGGAAGACCCCTCCTCGACTCGCTCCTCCCCAAACAAAAGGGAATTACATGAAATATGAGCATCAAATCCATTTTTATCTGAACATTTAGTATTATCATTGTGTTTGACTGGCCTTTTCTGTTTTGTGTATCACTGTTGCCAGAAAGCGTGTGCAGAAATAAGGCCACTGATTTTTACAGACGAAGTAGAAACAAAATCTGGGAGTATCCTGCAGTGTTTGCCAACAGATACTTTTTGCCTGTTCCATTTTTATACTAAAATAAATGAACTTTTATTCGGACAAGCAAAATATAACTCATACAAAATATACACAAACGCTGCTTAACCCACCTAAATTGAGGTTCACGTCACAAACCAGTCTTACCACAAATGAATAACAATTACTACCAAGTGATTTGACAGCAGGAGTACATGACAGCTGAGGAGGACAGAGTCCAAACTGGAATAAAACAATGATGGGTAACAAGAAAAACCCAACTGAAAGTAGCAGGTTAATATAACTTATTGGATCATTAAATAATAACTCAGTACCAGTCAAAGGTTTGGACCCGACTTTATGCGTTTCTGAATGAACATGATAATTGCTTAAAATGCTTGAAATCAGTTTTTTTTTATATAAATATAAATTTTGAATGACTTTACCAAAACTAACATTTTTAGTCATATTCTTTCAAATCAACAGATGATTTGGACCTCAGAGAAAAAGCGGCCAAAAAGTGTCCAGCACACATGGGCGACCATTGTAAAAGCATCCCATGATAGCCGAGAGAGCAGTGTGACAGTGTTGTCATCTAGATTGTTGAGGAATCTCAAAATATCTTTTAACATTTAATTCCCATATATCCATTGTGTTTTTTCAATAGTTTTCCAAACCTGTACTATTATTCTACAATATTGAAAATAGCAATCATATAAGAATAAGTATATGCATTATAAGTAAAAAAAAAACCATAAAAAAATTAAGTATTTTTTCATTTCCATGAAGAAGAAAAAAAAAACTTCACTTTCAGAGGTACAGATCCAACACATAAGATCAATTTTTCCGCCCTGAATTCTCTCTGCATCATTAATCTTTCTAGTTTGCTATTAGCCTGTGAAATATGGGGCTAAATATGTAAACACTCCCTACCTAGGATGATGTTAAAACAAAAGCAGTCGTCCCTACCCCATGTAAAGTGCTCTTTAACTGATGAAATTAGTTAAAATCCCCGCCGGAACACAAGAGAAGTGGTGCTTAAGTGGGACTTTTGCAGGAATGAAGAGAAAAGAAAGTGAGGAAAAAGAGGAGAGAGAGCTCTAGGATCAAAGATGAAAGGGCAGGCGGGCGGGTGGAGCTCACCTCAACTAACTCTGACATTTCTTACATGTGTACACACTATTACTTAAATTAGCCCATGGATCGCACTAGAAATCAAAACATGCTACATGAATCAGCAAAATAAACATAACTCTATTAATAATGGAGTTTTTTTTTTTTTTTTATAATGTGTAGGTATTTTTTTTTTGTGTTTGTTTTTACACAGATGAAATTACTAATAAAGAAAATGAATTGGTAAAGCACCACACTTTTTTTTTTTTATTTAATATGAAATGAAATTGTAATTCTTTTCCTACAAGCTGTGTAAGCGATAGCGGAGGTGAAACTTCATGTAGGATCCAGGAACTATGGTGTCTTTCTACTTAAGAGCTGACGATTAAAGATGGCCGAATTTCACAATCCCATAAATTCACTCAGCACACAAACGGGTCCAAAGTCCATTCAAAGAGTTAAATATATTATAAGACTCATAACTTATGATGAACAAAGTTTTACAACTCTGTCCTTACACGTAATGAAAGGAAACAGCAGTGGCTCTTGAGACTCATATGACTATCTTGGAAATGTATTCGACTGTCATTGCATTAGATAATAAAATATAAAACCGAATGACATTAATTAATTTAATGATTAATATAATAATCCATTATTTAGAATGGGAGGAGTGAGGCTGGAATCGTATTAGCTGTCACATCTTAATAAAGTAGTTTTGGTTGCCTAGCAATGGTCCATAGCAGTAAATAGATGATATAGTGAAGTGTGTGCATTTGTATATGTGCACATTAAGCCCAAGAAAGAAGCCACAGACACATTGGGGAGAAGGATGGAAAGAGCTAGAGACAGATAGAAGGAGAGATAATAAAAGCTCTCACCCTCCAATGACGTTTCTTGATGGTGTCTCTTGTAATCATCACCGCTGCCCAAAACTGAGTGAAGGACTGCTTCAATTTCTTGTAGTACTTCCTGTAACAGAAAAATGGCGCCACTGCTTCACATTAGAATCACTCCTGTTTTTTATCATGAGTTTATCAAATATGAAATCGCTGCACAAATACCGGGCCTGGTGGCCCCTGATGTGGGACTGGATGACGATAGCCTTCTGTTTAAAGAAACGGAAGTTTTTTCGGCAGATGAATCCGCGAATGTTCCTCTGGATGGTGACTGCCGCCCATGTTTGAGTGTTACTCCATTTCTCCTCCACCCGCTGGTACAGACTCTCCTTAATAAATGTGAACCCTGTGTTTCACATTAAAGGAAGTAATTTGAGAGGTGGGATCTTTAGGGTTAATGTAGTAAATGAATGAGTCAGAATAACCCAGGCTGAGGGATCAGCTAAAGAGTTATGTTACTGTACTTTAGTGAGTCCTAGTTGGTACTGGCCTTCCTCTGCTCCCTATAGTCTCCAGTAAAGTCACTACTTGCTCTTTACAAGACTGGTGTGCAGGTCTCTGGGCCAATAATACACCATATCTGAAAATTAGACATAGAAAATGTAGTTGAAACTCACCTAGTGGAGATTTTATGGAGGAAGAGACAGTGTAGTGTTGCGTAATTTCTTACTCAATTCTGAGTGATGTACCTATACTCAGGGTTCACACACATTTTGACCAATGCAATTACATGAATTTTCCATGATTTTTAAAGATTTTACACCTTAAAAAATAAATAAATTATACAATAATTATACAGTTATATACATATATAATAAAAACCAATACGACAATAAAACAAGTAAAAAATGTTATTTCAGGCACTGGAATAAATACAATTACAAACACACACAAGTATGATAACAATTTATGATTGTTAAAAACACTAATAATGTATTTGAATGTCCTAGATTCTGCCATAGTGTATTACCTCTCCATGAACAGAGCCGAAAGGGATGCGAAATTGGAAATCCTTCTCTTTTCGTATGTGAATAGTCTCCAGGTATCCCTCCATACCTAGCTGTTGTGGTTATATAGTCTACATCAAATATGCCTGGAAAGCTGAAACCAACACAAAAAGCACCAAACTGAGGTCCACCAATCCACCATTTGTGCTTGCTTACTCTAAACATAATGGTTCACAAACAGAGAGATTAGATGTAAATTACATACAGTGTCAGCTGAAATTACCTTAACATAGTCGTTGCCTTAAAACATCGTATAAATGTAGTTTTACAACTAAACAGAGAATAAATATGATGTTAAATTATCTACACATATACTCACATTGGACAACTACATAAGCCAAATGGCAATACCCAAATACCCTGTGTATAAAATACATAGCATCCATTTATACAAAATAAAAGCTGATAAATATTTGTGACATCTGTCGACCTCTCCAAACGAGATGTGTGAGCTATATAAGTGACTGCTGGAAATGAGCAGCTACAGTTGACATCCTGGTTCCGGTAACCTCTTGCTCTTCCCAGTTCTTTCTGTTGGACGTAACGCTCTTGAACTTTCCGGAAGAGACCCGACACCATACTACCACAGACAAGAAAACACAACACACACACACACACACACACACACACACACACACACACACACACACACTCCAATTACTTGTTACAGGTTTTTGTTTCCAAACATTGGTCCTTTAAAACTTAATGAGACCTAAAGCTTGCATAAATGATATGGGTTGTTCCTAACTCTTTTGTTTTGTCTGGGTGTGTTGACAGTCTCGTGAATATATAATAGTGGACACGTTATTGTATTTCTTTGCAATCATGACAACATCACAAATCACTGAAGACAGTGTGAAGTGAGCTTCCAAGAACACAGCTTAGATGAATTTACCTGTAAACGAATCTGCGCTGGCAAAAGCTCTAATACTTCTGGGCGAAACTGGTCATGATTTTTATTTAGAAAGTTGTGCCACTGGGGAGCAGAAAAAAAAAAAAATCTTAGCCAACATTTTGCCAAAAAAAGTATTTTAGTCATGGAAATCAAAAGATTCTTGGAAAAACTGTCAGAACATTCATTCTGCATGAATAAAACATTTTGTGAACGCTGAGATCAGGCTTGCCTGGTATGTGACAGCCCCTGCATAGTGATATATTGTGAACACTGGCAGAGGAATTTTGGGCTTGGTGTAGTAGGGACTGTTGCCATGGTGATAGTGACATTTCTGCAAGAAACGCAGTGGGGTCTGTAGCCTGGGACAAAAAAGTGGGAGAGAGCCCAAAGAAAAGAGAAAGGCAAAAAAAAAACAAAGCGGCCCCATAAATCCATTGTAGTATACATAATTTGCATTTGAATCAACACTAGGCCATTTTGATGGAAAATTCAAGTTTTATGATATTTAAACATCATGTTAGACACATATATGTAGAAGAAGAAAACTTCTAAATCCATTGTTGTAGTATACGATTAGTCAAATGAATATTGACTTTAAGATCTCTAAATATCTGGATTGAAAGCTGAAAATGTGAAGTGACTTGCGGAAGGCAAGTCTGGTCATCCCAGGATGCCGAAGGATTCCGTAACGGCCGTGCCGAGATAAGATCCAGACAGCCATTAGAGTCTTCCAGAATGATTGGATACCACTGGATCTGCTCTGTGCTGTATTCCTCCTAAGAAAAACACACACAGCCAACCACTTGTTTTATTTATTTATTTATTTATTTAAGTCCCCTAAAGTATTAATTATTTCCAAGGCAAAAAAAAATGAGGAAAATGTGAGAATACATTTTAGATATGATTGCTGAGGACACACACTGACCTGCTCTTGGGCCACCAGAGCTTTGTTCACAAACTGTTGCAGCTGCTCGTTGGCAAAGTTTATGCACAGCTGCTCAAAAACTGTTCACACTCAGGTCCTGTAATGCATTTTTGTTCAGTTTTCTCTCACTGACTTTTTAGAGGTTTAACAGGTGGGAAAATTCATTGCAACTATTGCAGATTTGATTCAGATATAAATGTAAAAAAAAGACTATCAAAGATTTTTTACAGTAAAATTGTCACTTTAAGGGCCTATAATGAGAGTACAGGATACCTCAAAGCCGTATATATCCACAATTCCCAACAGTGCTGTCCATCTAACTGTGGGGATCAACCACTCATTGATGCGTTCAAGAATCCAGTCAAACAGCACAGAGTACAGCATCTTGGCAATGGCATCTCTGAATCAAGAGCAATCTGTCAGTATTCATCAGCTACCTCAGGGGTCAATGCATATAATACATGAAATTAATCCCCCCTAAAAATTTCAGTAACATTTCATTGTCTAACCTGGATTCAATGGCACTTTCCACGGATAGAGGGCAGTAGATCCTATCATAAGTTGTTTCCTGTGCGGAAAAAAATAACTCTTTGTATTCTTAGGAGATACTTCTGTTGTATTAAAAGTAATATTTGGGGGGTGAATAGATTTTGTGGCAGAAATTTACAAAAGCACTACCATTCAAAAATTTTTAAGGTTGGTAAGGTTTTTCATGTTTTTGAAAGAAGTCTCTTTATGCTCCACCAAAAATGCATTTATTTAATCAAAAATACAGTAAAAAACAGTATTTCTGTTAAGATTATTCTTGTGAGGGCCAAAGATTTTTTTTTATTTTTGTGATGCCAAAAGAAATTTTCAGCCGTCAAATGATTTGTGCACCCTCCAGAAACATTTCTTATTATCAATGTTTACGTTAATACTGAACCCAAAAACTATTCATTTAGTTCCCGAGATCATGGGAAGAAATGAAAAAAAAACATGTGATTTGGGTTGAGAGTGTGAAAGAGTTGCTCACAGTCACCCGGGTGTGTGATGACCGTCTGTAAGGGCCTCGGCGGACACTGCAAGAGGTTTCCCACTCTCCGAGCTTCGGCTTCACTAAAAATACGGGCAACCTCAAACGATTCACTCTAATTTTTGAGGGGACAAAAATGAACATAGTTTGGCTTAAAGACTTAAGAAACTGTCATTAAAAGGGGTAAATCCAGGCTATCCACACCCGCATAGGAACTGAAGCAAATGTTGCCCAGCTGCAGGATCGATGACAGAATGGCCCAAATGGTTGCCAGTTGATTCAGCATGTAAACCCCAATGGTCTCCAAGCAGTGGACCAAAAGCCAGGAAGTCTTGCTTGTCATGCTTCCCCTTGTAGGTTCACAATCCCTGCCCTTAAAAGCATTTAAAAGATAAATATTAAAGAAATATTATCTATATAATATCTAGATATATATAATAATATAGAAATATTAGACAAATATCATAAACTAATGGGGCTCTTCTTTTACCTGGTTGAGGCACTAGAAGTACGTTCAGCTCCTTGCAGGTAAAGATCCTGCTTGTCCCACTCATTCATCCCGGCCAACAGTTCATAAAACACATGGTAGTTTCTCTCCTCCTTAGCCTTAAGGAACACAGTTTCAGTCAATCCCTTGCAGGTATAATAAGGTGCATGGCAGGTTAATGAATAAACATCTAACCTGGAAGACGATTCTTGATTTTTCAAGGAGATATTTTGACAAAGACGTCCCGACAACCACACCACTGAAAAAATAAAGGGGGCATCATATCATGCTATTTAAAGCTCTCTGCCCCTTAAATCGAACAGACAGCATGCAGTACACTTACTTGCGTATGTGGATGTGTAGGTACTTTCCAAAGCGGCTGGAGTTGTTGTTCAGTATGGTCTTTGCATTACCAAAGCTCCTCAAGAACTGGTAAAAAAATCCATTGGCTAATGAGAAGGAGATGATCTTTTTGAGTTGAATAGAGCAAAAACCATAATTTTCCATATATATCTCGATATATTGATTTACAGTACCTGCGTAATTTATCATTTCTTCCCTGATACATGGAACTCAGGTAATGGACAATGAGCTTTGCAGCCTCTGTCTTGCCTGATCCACTTTGTCCACTGTTAATACATTCACATTCATTCAAATTTATAATATACAGTAGGAATATGTATATACATATATGTAATGATATGTTATATAGCGTCTAAATAAAATATGAAAATGTGTAGATGTGCATGCATACTGTCAGCAAAAATTTGTACCTGTAAGGGTAACAATAGCTGGTCAGTGGGGCAGTACCCGCAAAGGGACACCATTGTACATTTTCTTGCTCCTAAAGGGTGCATATTATTACTTTAGAGTAGTAATACAGTATGTACACTTAAGGTATCTATGTATTCTACAAACCCTTTAGGGGTAAAGAAGTTTCAAAGGTGTCCCTTTGAGGCTACTGCCCCAGTGACAAGCGGTTGTACCCCTAAAGGTACAATTTTTGAATGTGTGCATATGTAAATCTATATACATATTAATCATACCCATAATCCTCCTCACCTTATGATGATGCAGTGCTCCTGGGTGGTATTCTGAGATTGGTAAAAGGCCCGCATCTGCTATGGCGATATATATGACTACAGAGACAATAAAAATTAAACTCTTTTAAACTCTTCTCAGAAAAAAAAATAAAAATAAATAAACACATCTACAGCCAAACACCTACTTGAGTCATCATAAGTGAAAACACTCACGGTGGATTACTGTGCTTTTCTTTACCCTGGTACTGCTGTCTCAGATCCTCAGTGTAGATGCTGAGAGGCTTGAAGGGGTTGATGGACAGCAGCATATCACCAATATATTGTCTGTTGGTTTTAATAAATAATTTTAATAAAGCTAAAAAAGACAACTGAATGTGAAGAAGAACACATTTGATTTTCTGGAAAAGGTAATGCATACATAAATTGAATCCGAGATGAAAACCGCTTCTTCAAATTCCGCAGAACAGAACTCTCACGCACCTCTCTGGAATAGGATGTGCAGTTGGTTAAAGTTTTCATGTTTTGAAACAATTCAAACAAACCTAATACGCTATCTGATGTGCAAATTAATGTTTTGTTCATATAATTCACTTTTTACTAGTGTGACTTTTCTTGCTTAGAAAGTCTACACAAGCAAGTGTACTTCAGCTGATTGCTGCGATGACTCACTCCAGCTGTGCCAAATCTTCCACCTCATCCACCTCCACAGCTTGGCTGCTTCCTTTGGCATCATTACCTGAGACGCAAAGTAACAGGAAACAGAGCACAGAGCTGTCACTGAAAACCCCTAGTGGGCAGACATGTGGATAACACCTACACTTTTTCCCATCTAGGACTTCTTGTTTCGAATCAAACAATAAACACTGTAGATGAGTTCAACGCCAATAATTGTGTAAAATATTCTGCATATGTCATACTGTGTGCTGTAAAGTCTCTCCTCTAGCATATTTTGGGTCGGATCTTTCAGATTCCCATGGGCCCCTGCCATTATGGACTGGAATGATGTGGGCATGTTCATCATCTTGATACACCGTCCATTTAGTAAGCTTTTCCACCGTTGATGGGGGCATGAGGTTTTTCTGAAAGTAGCCAGTCTTGAGGATCACCACACATTTGTTGAGTCTGAGCCCAGTGTTCGCTCCATAACGGAGGGCAAAAGGACCCTCACCCATCAGTTCTGCCACTTCTCTGTCTGCATCCTCCTCATAAGGAAGGTTGCATCACTCCATTCATCCATGTCTCGGCTTCTGCTGATACATCTGAATTCCTTAGATTCTCTCCCACTTCTTTTTGCTCTGTCCCGTACTTATACCATTAAGCACAGGTTTAGACATAGACAACTTGGTGATGTTTACTTGCGATCCCCCCAAGTTTTCCCTTGGCGGCTTGTAGTATACTTGTACCATCTTGATGCCTGATATTGGTTCTTTTTTGTCTGCTTTGACCTCAGGCTTGCCCTCAGTCACTTGAGAGTTTGGGCTGCCATTCTATCACTTTTGCTCTCCTGAGCATTTTTCTTAATGGACTTTAGCTGGCTAAGGTCTGGCTTGACTGGAAGAACCAGACGAGCACCAGGCTTTGCAGTGGTTTACGTTCTGTTGTGACTCCATTGCCTGTGATGGTGCTAGTAGATGGAACGGTTGGGGGCTTCATTAACCCTTGCCGATTTTGTTCATCCTTGGGACACAATCGCATATTTAGCATCTCCTGAGTTGCGCCTTTTCTCTATACGTCTTGTGGACGAAGGAACCCCATGGATTCATCAGAAGCGTAACCCTGGGGATCAGCAGTGTAGTGTCTCATCATCTGTACTTTCCTTTGAAGGTTGAATAACTTCCTTCTTTGTTTTTCCACCACTTGCCCATTTTCACAATTCCATCTTGTGTCGGCTAAGACTCTTCTTTTACCTGGGTGCTGCTTAGTCCTCTTCTTAACTACCTAAGGCAGGGTAGCCATTGTGATGATCTCTCAGATAGCTTGGGTGACCCCGCTGATAATTTTCTTCGGAACATGGGAGCTCTTTGGCATGCTCTTTTGAATCCCTACTGAGACACGTCGCAATGTCGTGCATGCCTCTTTTCCGGGCCAATAAACGCTCTGTTGACTTTGAGTTTCTAATTCGTCACGGCTCAGTCTCAGTTGTGATCTGCCAACTATTTTACACATGGATTCTTTGAATTGACTCTTTCGACACGTCATCTTGGGGTGGTCTTAGCGAGGTTGAATCATTTGGCGTTCTTGCTGATTCTCATTCTTTTCCTTTGGCCTTCATCGAAAAACAGCATTTACGAAGACTGTCTGTTTCAACAAACCTTTGGGGGCCTTTTTGTTGGGGTTGCGCCACGTCCTCTGTCTTGCTCATTGCCTTGTTTACTTGCCCAACTGTAGAATTGGAGACTTACCTTTAGTGGCGTCACCTTGGGAGGAGAGCCATTCCTTTAATATGACTCCTTTTGAAGGCACAGAATCAACTTTCCCGGCTCCTCTTCCATCTAGAAGGCCCTTCTTTTTTTGTAGTACACTATAGTATCTAGATTTTAACATCTTTTTCTGCCATTGAGGGGAATGTTAGGTTTAAGCTGGTCTGGTTTCTTTGACGAACGGGCTGTCTCTACTGTGTGCTCTATCTCCCTGTATCGCTCAATACTCCCTCAGAGTCTACTTCTTCTGCACTGCTAACCAGGGTACTTCTCGGGTTCTTCTCGTCATTGGTTCTGCTCTCATCTCTCTCAACCTTTGTCTCTTCTGTTCTTCTCCCCGTCTGTCTTTTTTGGGCCTAGATCTTCTCTCGTCTTCGTCCGCCCCTCTCCCTGTGTTTTGGCCGAGATCTTCGTCCTTCTGTCCCTTCTGTTTTGGGGGCCGAATCACGTCTGCCGCCCTTCATGGGGTTGTTGCCGACAGCGTCTTCGAGGCCCCTTCGGGGGGTGGGCCGACCGCGTCGTCGGCCCGGCCGCCCCCGGCGGTTGTGGTGGCCTGAACAGCCGAAAGGGGTCTCGGTCACCACGGAATACATTCAAGAGTGCGCAGCGGGGTCGCCCACGGGAAGCGGGACCCCGGCCTGCGGAGCAGCCGGGTCCTTTGCCTTTCATCATCGCTTGGGCACGGAGCGCTCGGCGGGTCACCCGCGCGCGCGGGACTCGGCCGCTGCCTGCTCTACATGGAGCATCAGCGGGCGCCGCAACGGTTGCAGGGAGGGGGGGGCTGGGGGTTGGGTTTTTTCGTGGGTGGGTGTCAGGGTGTGATTTGACAGCGGTCCCAGCTCTCCCGCGACCTTTGGATGCCTATCAGTTCTCCGGAGCAGGTAAGACCCGTTCCATTGGGGGGCGGGCCTGGCTGGGGGCTCTCTGCCTAGACAGGGCGCGAGTCCGCTTCCCTCGTCACCCGTGCGCCAGGGTGGGGCACCCTGGCCAGTTTGCTGCTCCGCCTCTGGGGGGGGTTCGGCCCGGGCCCAAGCGAGCGCCGCCTGCATTTACAAATTTACCACCCTTTTCCGGTCCGTACTCTCTACGTGTTCCTTTGAGTAGGGTGCATATGGAGGGAGGAAGCTGGTCAGGGCGGTGCGCCGGGGGTGGAGGGGGGACCGGTGGCCCGTGCGCGGCTCGTTGCTGCGCCCCTATTCTTGTCTGTGCCGGGCCCCTGCGGGCTGTTGGGCCGCCTCGAGCCCTTGCGGAAGGTGATGTGGCGGGAGCAGGAGCCCGTACGCCAAAAGTACCGTCACAGCTCGGTTTGTTCTCCGGTCCATACTCTCGGTGCTGTTGCCGTTCCTCAAGGGCAGAACAGTGCGGTTGATGATCCTAAGAAGAAGAAAGACATTGTCAAAAGATTACACGACGTCAAACAAAAATATAGGATTCAGAACCGTAAGTCCGCGAGAAAATATGGTTGGAAACTTTTGTGCAACGGGCAGGGAAAACTGATTTGCAGATCGCAGCAATGACCTAACCCACCAGGGGTGGAGAAGCGAGGCGTGTCGGTTCACTAGGGCAAGGGTACCTGACCTAAGAGGTACCAGTCTGAGGACTGGTGGTGCAGGCAGTAGCTCATCACTCTCAAAATGCCCGGTGGATCCGAGATGCAGAGTAGATATAACAGATTCAAAGCACCATACAGTGTACCATTAGCAGAGGGGTAACATAAATACACACAAGGACGCAAATACCATCTCAGTGTCAACATGTCTTTTTCAGAACAAAGTCAAACAGACAAAAAATAAGGCCTGCGTGCAGTAGTGTATACGAATGCCTCAACCCGTCGTCTCAGGACATATGGCGCTTGAGCGCTTGAGCCGAGTTCGTGCTAGTCCTAAGCACTCCATTGATTGATCCGGGGACCAGACCTCAAACACCTATTACAGTCACTCTGACACATACCCACACACACACAGCACACCACACACACACACACACACACAGAACCAAACAACACACACTACACACACACACACACAGAACACACAGCATGCAAAGACATTCTAGAGCTCGTTGCAAATAATTTATTTGACGGGATACCATATATAGTTTATGCACCCATTCATATTGACAGCTGGCGGGTACAGATGGTGGAAAGGTGAGAGGCTGCACTGCCGGGGTGACAAAAGGTGTGTTGATACAATGAGAGAGTAGGAGAAAGATACGGATAGATGCTTACATGCTTACAAAGAAATTCCTGTAGCACATTCCTTCCCCAACTTTTCAGAAACTAGTCTGCTATTGTATTCTTTCTCCATCCCAAAAAGGTCTATATTAGAATGTTGAGATTCAAAAAAAGGGACAAAAAATATATATAGTTATAGTTATTAAATTGATCCAGTCATGCAATTATTTATAGTAAGTTATCATTTTTTATATTTAAGGTTTCAAATTAAGTAAAATTACTTAACAGTGGTCGCTCTATTATTTATTTATTTTATTTTCAAAATATGTTAAAAATAAAAATCAGTCCACAAAAATAAATAAATGTGCTAGTCCGTAAATCAATTTGGTCCGTGAGTTTACTAATATTGTTTGCCATAATCGAGAACTATATACACAAGTATTACCTAGCAGTTGTTTTTAATCAATTGAATCTCTCATACATATTTAGAAGCGACTACTAGCCCATGCTAATTATACAAACTCTATTATTTAATTTAATGTAATTAATTAATTTATTTTACATTCTCTTGCTTGTGCTGTGTGACACACTTGTGGAAACGGCTATTCTCTAGGATTCTTTAAGAGATGGGTGTCCAATATCAGGCAAACATTTGAGCTACTGCGATTAGGGAACAAAGCATCTCTCAATAATAGATGATCAAAACTCTTGGCTGAGTGTGTATGACAACTGGATCTGACCCAAAGGGAGTTTTCTTTCCAATTTTTTGTTTAAAGGACTACAACCCTCTTCTCAGCAGCCATAAACTGACTACTAGACAGACATAGCTAGGGGTTCACTTAAAAAAAAAGCGATAAAGAGTCCATTGCATACGATTACTGGATGTTCACGTGCATAATGCTTTTTGCCCCTTCACACCTTGGAAAGAGATGAATCTGCATTAACAAAATAAAAAAAGAATTTGAAGTGGACCTGAACACTAAACCAACTTAAAGCCATCCAAATATAAGAATTAAACGTTTTATTATTAATATGATTACTCAGAGTTGACATAGTTCGTGAAAGTGTGGCATAACAATTGCCCAATACAGTATGCTCCAGTAATCTTGTAAGGCCTATTTTACAACCCCCAACCATGCAATCGGAAACATAAAAACAATGTCAGCAGATTGGGCAGGACTTGTAAGCAGAATGCGGCTCCTTACATTCAAGTAGGTCGATCAGGACTATTGCATAAAAAATAAATACGAGACAACTTTGTTGTGGACTGGAATGCCATTTGCATTCAATGGGGAGGAAAACTGTATAATGAGGTGTCTACAAAATTTAGATTAAGTTGGCCAAAAACAGTAAGAAGACAGTGTAATTTTGAACCATGTATAGGCAACTAGGCCGTGGACAAAGTCTTTCAGGGGATCGCAAAGAGTTGATGGTCACTAATGAGCAAAGGGCCTGCCTATTCTCACTGCACTAATCTAAGGCCACCAAGGTACCTCTCGAACTCTTAAAAAGGAAAACCGATGAGATTAGTCTGTGCAAACTGCATGTAAGAACATACCGTACTTTTGTGCGTGAAAAGTGTGTACGGAGAAGACGGTAGTTGGAAGTGTGACGCAAATATCGTAGGTGCTCGACTAAGCATACTACAACAATAGATTCTAGACCTCCCCCCCCAAAAGAAAATGGCGCCGCGAAATGCGGTCAGGAGACAGTACCCACAATGGCCGAAGCAGAAATTACATCCCCCCATAAAGAACCCACATCTTACTCAACAGGAGGATTGCATATACCCCAAGTAAACATTTACTACAATATTTCAAATGACAACCTAAATGAAATCAGCATGAGTGCATAAACAAAATGTTTTACAGAACAAAAACAACAACAACAACAACAAAATACAACCTAGCCCTCAAGACAGCTGTACAACCCGAGAAACTTACGACGCATAGGACTACACAGTCTACGTCTCTTTTTCACCACGGACACTAGAAAGACCGGGGTAGCTAGCCACCGGGCTCATGGAGGGGGGGACGGAAGGCAAGACGACTTTTTGTAGAGACCAAGAGGGTGGCAAATGTGCGATTTGAAGTGTATGTCTGCAACCCGCTTATATTAGCATCTAGTGCTAATGTGCTTAGTATTGTCCTACCCTAAATCAATCAGCACCAACAGCTAATGCGCGTCTTTACTAGGTATGATACACCATTCTATCGCAAATTCTGAGAGGTCCGTCAATCATGGATTATAAATTAGACCAAATCATGCCAGGGAAAATTAAGTTAACAAACAAAGGGCCTACTCAAATTGCCAGTCTTTCCACTGCACATGGTTTGCCCCCTCCGAGTTCGGCGCAGTGAATCGACATTCACGCAGATGCTGGTGGTGGAATAGCGGGTTGGTCAGCATGTTAATGGATTCAATTTAGGAGAATGACGAGTGCTTGGTCTTAGCAGGCACGAGGGTGAGGACCGTTCCTCGCTCTCTCCTCTCTCTGGGTGTTAGAAGCCTCTTTGAAGTGTGCTTTATTCCGGGGGGGGAGGTTTCTCTCCCAGTGCCCCAAGGCTTTTCTCAGCTCTCAGTAGTGATGCTCAGCAGTAGTGTTTCAGCATCGTAAGCACAGCTTCTGGAATGAAGTAAGACGCGCATCCAGAATCATTCAGGCACTGACGGAATCAAAGGCTCAGTCTGTGGTGACACAGCAAAAAAAAGCGAGAAGAATGAATCATGGAGCTCAAACGAGTGTATATAATATTTTATAAACACATCATGCGTTGAATTAGACCATTTGCGCCGACAATTAAATATGTTATAAATAATTATGACGTCATGTGACCATTAAAAGCATATTTCTCATCAAATACTTGCCACAAACCCCCCCCCCCCAGGCTAGTTTACAATATTACTATTACAATGCATAATAACTTTATGCCTAATTAGCGACAGAAAAAAAACTCACCTCCATTGCCTCAGCATGGTTGCCGTTTGGCTTAGTCCGGCAGGATTGCCTTCTCTAGCGGGGTGCCTCTAGAGTCCGTAAAAACAAACACTTGGCAGATTATTGCAAACCACTATGGGCATTAATGCATATTAAGAAAGTAAGTAAGACCTACATTAAATTAAAGCCTCACTGTACGTTTTGGATCGCCTTCTAGAGACTTCTGCGCAAGCTCCTGTACAACTCCACTGTTTTAGAGACAAGACTATGAATCAAGCAATATAGACCTAGACTGTGGTGCCCCCAGGGTCACCAAAGCAACTATAAATACTACTACCTCCAGCAAACAACACGTCCTCACTGGCAAATGCCATGTAAAGAGAACTCAAAAAGCTAGCTCTTTTGTTTCATAAAATAACAAATCAAAACTGGTTGCCACAGATACCCAGTATTAATAACAAAATATTACTGTAGCAGGCCAAGTGGAATGTTAAAAGATCATGCGTAAGCACACTGACTGACCCAGACCAGGGCCATGATTCGGAACTGGAAACATACAGCATTTTCAGATTATTGGTGATTTTTTTTTTTTTAAGCCCATTTGCTTCTATTATTCATGCATGCTCACAAAAAATCAGCGACAGCAAGCAGAGTCAGTACCAAACTCACAATATGATACTGCTCTGAGGCGCTGGTTCTAAGTGTTGATTTGCATCTAAAACTAAAGACAGTGGGTTTACTATTCGGTCTAACTGCTGATCTACATGTACCTCACTCAGGCGGTCGTTGAGCGAAAGCATGCTCCTACTTGTTTAGCAGCAGACTATTTCGGAAACACACAAGCACCATTTGATACAGTCAGGCGAAAGCTTGCCAAACGCTTGAGGAGGAGGAGGCTTAATAAATACAATTCAGAATTGATGCAACTGCGTTTTCGCCACAACAGTGCAAGTTATTTTAGTAATTGTACTTTAGTGAGATTCAATTTTGTATTTGAAATTTTATTTTAAAGTAATTTTTAGTTAATTTGTTTTTATTTCTATTTTTTATATGTAAGTATTATCGTACTGTAATAATATTCATTAATATTTTTAATTGGCTTTTATTTATGCTTTCATTGTTATTCCCTTCATTTTAATTGAAATATGATTTTTAAATGGCTTTTCATCTTTTTTTATAGTATATCATTCCATTGTGTTTATTTTCCGTCATTTACTAACTGAAACTTTTTTTTACTTCTTTTGTTTACGTTTTGTGAATTTATTTAGAATTATTCCAAATAACACCACAAAAAAACACAGTTTTTAATAGTTTTATAGTATAAAAATAACACTTGGCCACAAGACTGTTTTAAAAACAAAGTGGCCTCAAATCATATATAAATTAACTTATTATAATATAATATAATAAAAAACACTGTTCTTCCAGTGCACCTTAATCGACTCTAATACATAGATTGATTGGTTCAGCTGCAGTTTGTCTAATCACACGCACAACGCGTCACAAAATTAAGTGCACTGAAAGGCCATAATACATATATCAGTATGTGTTTTTAGTGCTTTCATATGACTCTAAATAAACACTTTTCTTTTAGCAAAATTTAGTATAATGTGGCATCGTTCATCAAAACGGAATTGTAGCTGTGTCGTAAGTCTTTTGCATGAGGCCTTCTGGGAATAACCCATGGGGAACGTCATTCACAAAGCACTTAGAATGACATTGCTATTTTTCGGTACTGGCTGTTAGTTTTGCACAATCACCAGATTTGGAAAACAGCACCCGTGACCTCTCCCCATATCCCTTCACATCCCTCCTGTTTCTGAAATTTCTAGAACAAACAGAAACCAATCCAAACAAACCTCATAAAAGCAGACCACCTTTGTTATCAATCATGGACAACCGGACAGGACTAACCGGAGTCATGACCTGTTCCAAAGCTACCCACACACAACAACTGGGTCAGTAGGTACTCCATACGGCTTGCCGGTCACACCCCTCCCCCCCAGTGCCCCCCCCACCTCCCGGCGGGACCTTGCTTGACGCGCCCGCCCAAACTGAACAACAGACACGACTCATCTGGAGGGGCAGCCTCAACGGACAGAGCGGATACACCACCCCCAGCGGTGGCGATGAGCAAAAACCAGTTCGAAACGCAGATGGGGACTCCAAGTTAAAACCTAAAAGGTCCGACCACGGAATCAAACGTTTCAGAGAAGATCCATGCGGTTTTAACTTGAGCGAACCACTGCCAGTGTGGTAAATGGTGACTACGGTTGCACCGATTTCTACATTGGCATCGAGCTTTGACAGCATGACGACACAACGATGCGGTATCCCTTCAACTGAACCCGGCTCTCTCTTCTCCATAGCAGCCG
Organism: Cyprinus carpio; assembly: GCF_018340385.1. Lineage (NCBI taxonomy): Eukaryota > Metazoa > Chordata > Actinopteri > Cypriniformes > Cyprinidae > Cyprinus > Cyprinus carpio. The sequence goes on from NC_056583.1 coordinate 17,977,372, forward strand.
TTACGATTAGATACATCAAGATAGTTGTGGTACCACAGCATGTTTCGATGGAGTGGGCACAGGAGATTGACGTCGTAGCTATACATGCACTTAGCGTACCAGGAACAAACCAGGCCGCTCCTCATAAACAGGTTTCCACCACTCTGGCTCCGAGAGCCAAACACACAGCCACACCCAACGTCGAACACGAGAGCCGTCGACCGCTGTCAGCTTCAGCTTTGACTTACTGCTCACTTTAGGCAGTGTAAACAGCTGTGTACACACACATATGGTGAGACTCACAATCTATGTCGGCAATGGAGGAAAAATAAGTTGTGTGGTGTAAATTCTCACCTTAAATTGCTCCTCTGGACACAACCAATAGATGGTGAGAACCGTGCATTTCAGGACTGCGCGCAAATCATGGGCCACCTCCAGGGGTTCAGGGAGAGGGGCACCCTTGCCATCCAAGACCACAAACCAACAACCGAGCCGACCGATGCATCAACTGAATCTCTTTAGCTGGTGATGAAGAAGCACTTTTTATAGAAGATCTGTTTGTGTAAACATTTGACTGCTTTATATCATGGGTTCTGTGTACACTACTGTTAAAAACCTTGGAGTCAACACAAGCCAAATATACATAATCATACATTATTAATATTTTCCACGTATAATAATAGAAAAGTCATTAAAAATAATACATTATGTACGGACAAAAATTACATGACCCTCAAGGTTTGGGTTCAGTAGATTTTTTTAATCTTTAAAAAATTTTATGCTCACGAGGCTGAATTTATTTGACCAAAAACAAAGGAAAAAGAAATATTTTGTACAATTTGAAAAGTAGTATTTTTTTTTTATGAAATAATTTTAAAAAAATTTATTCCTGTGATGGCAAAGCGAAATTCCATCTTAGGTCAAAAAAAAAAAAATCTTAAAAAAAAAAAAAAAAAAAAACATATTGCCCCCTAAACATTTTAACAGTAGACTATATTTTGGGTTTTTAAAAAAAAAATTTTGTGCATTTAAATCATTTTTTTTTTACCATGAGCCACCCCGGATCCTCGCCCCGTTCCAGTGAGGGGAAGGGGACTATGAAAAAAACAGTCCACCTTTGGTTTCCCTGCCCCAGTGAGGGTGTACTGTGAGAACCTAAAAAAGAGAAAATTTTTGGGCGTCTTCTGCTAGTCAAACACTACCATCTGAGGGGAAAAGATGATGATAACCTTATATTTATTGATTAGAACATGGGTACTCATACCCATGAAAGTATCTCGGTGGTGTTCTGGAGGCCCGTAAAGGGAGTCGTCAGACAAAGGGGGCTTCGTTTTTCTTTTTAAGGTGCCGCCCCATCTCCGTGGCTTCGGCCTCCAGCTGGCGTTGTTTCTTGCAGCTGCAAAAATTCCTGATATACTTAAAAGCTGTCCCCCCTTTCCAACCTGAAGATGAAATGGAAAACTGCGCTGAAAAACTGCATGCACAATGTCTGTCTCAGTTTAGTTTGTTTGTTTAGTATCTGGGGGTGTCTGCAGCATAAAAAAAAAGGCGTGTGTTGGGCTTGGTGTGTGGTTTTTCGCAGGGGCCCCCGGCCGGCGAATCCTGGGGAAAGGGACGGGCCAGGGACTTCTAGGATTAACACCGAGAGGGGCCCCCTCCATGGCTTGGTCATTTGGGTTTGGGGTCCCCCTGCAAATGGACAGAAAAACATCACGCATGCATCGTCTTTCTAACGTTAATCTAAACCTTGCGCCAGAAACAAAAGGCTTAAAATTTCTTTATGGACAATATAAATTTGGGTATTTTTTTAAAAAAGCTAAAACAGAAAAAATTAAGAAAAATTTCCCACTTTTTTTTTTTTTAAATTGGGGATATCGTAAAAAAGGTCACAATTTGGCCCCCAAAATGTCGCAGTAAGATTTTTTTTTGATCATTCAAATGAAAAAAGTGACAGACAAAATGCTTAAAGAAATTATTTCAAAAAAATCCTGCATTTTGCTTTTTTTATTCAAAAAGAACCTGGGAAAAAAAAGCAGCAAAAATTTTTTTACTGATAAAATAAAAATATTTTTTGGCATCAATCAGATATCAGAATTTTCAAAAAGGAATGTGACCAAGCGGGTAAGGGAGCTGAAAATTCTCTTTCAGTTTTGCATACAGGAATAAATTACTTTGGGAATAATTTTAAAAAGAGAAAACGGTTTTAAATTTTTAAATTTTATTTTAAATTATGAATTAAATTTAAAATTATGTTTTGATCGAAATGTCCCTGGTGAGCTTTAGGATTCTTTGAAAACTTTAAACAACCTTACTGAATCAAACCTTGAGGGTGTGAAATTTTGGTCAAAAATTTTTGGTCAAAACATAATTTTTTAAATTTTTTTAGACCTTTCTTTTAAATTGGAAAAAATTATTTGAAAATAAATGTAAAATATTTAACATTTTTAATATAATTATTTGAATGAAAACCTGTCTTCTAGTAAATGAATAATATTTTTTTCCACTTCTAACCACATTTATCTGATAAAAGTCATCTAGGGAAACCACTGTAGCTAAAAAAAAGACTTCCCTTTTTAAGGGAAATTTCTTTAATAGATTTTCTGAGAACACATCAGAAAGTAAATCACTATAGTGAAAACTAAAAAAAAACCCTTAAAAAAAAAAAAAAAAACGTCTTTGGTTTATTTAAGGCTTTAGTTCATTTTAATTTGTGATTTAACAGTTCTTGTTTTAACGCAGATAAACCTTTTAAACTAATAAAATTGAAAATGTGATTTTTTTCCACTTGACCATTGGTTATCTTCTGGGGGTGTATAAAAACCAAAGCCTGGCGGGTCCAAAGGCCCCCAGTTTCCACTCGAGTGCAAGGGGTTCCCCTTGACCACAGCGGGGGCTGGAAACCCCTAGAGCGAAGGGCTGGAACCGGAGGGAACACCGGGTCCTCCCCCCAAATCAGACGCGCCTGGCCTTTCCAGGGAAAGCCCTTGCCCATGCAGAGGTCCCCCACTGTAGCCTCCCATCTGTCAGCACCTCTCTTAGCTCCAAAACAGAACTGGTGGGAGGAAAACAGAGAGAAATTCATTTATTAAACATTTTGCCCCAAACAGATGAAAAAAAAAACCGTATATCTCACTTCTGTACAAAATTTTCTCCCAAGACCTGTAAAACAGAGTACACTTGTTTTTTCCTTAACATAAATTTATATAGCATGCACCATGCTTAAGGCTTTTTTACTGTTCTGCCCGAAACAGCATAATTTTTCCTTTTAGTAGTTGAGGTGAACTGGGGTTTTGATCCTAAGATGGCTTTCACCCAAAACCAAAACCCTTTCCAAAAGGGCGTGGTGAAGGGCTGTTAAAAATTTGCAAATCGGTTTCGTCAAATTCTCTCACTGCTTTTATCACACCACAAAAAATTGGAACTGGGGTAAGAGGATCAGTCTACACAAACCCCAATGAATAAATTCCCCACTACTCCCTGACGACAATCAAAGTTTTTGAAAAGAAGGGTGCTTCAATTGATCAAAAGTGATTGAAAAATATTTGAATGTTATAAAAGATTTCAATTTTAAAATAAATGCAAATCTTTTGAAAAAAATCTTTGTTGAATCCGTTTCCCCAAAAAGGAGTATGCAGCACAACTGTTTTAAAATTGATTAAAGCTTCTTTAGCAAATCAATATTACAATGATTTTTTTTTAAAAAATGATCAATTACACTGAGACTGGGGTAAGATGCGCTCAGCTTTTTATAACAGGAATAAATTTCATGCAAAAATTATTTTAAACGAACAATTGTAATAATTTTACAATGAAATTTTTTCACATAGATGTAGCTTTTTTGGAATATGAGTAGTTTAAGTAACAACTGAACAAAAGATACCATTTTAAATTTTTGCTTTTAAGATGTGTACATTTTTTCACTTAAACCCCCATGGCACACTCATTTTCCTGCATTCCCCCCACTGTGGATATCCCCTGTATTTACACAGGTGGATCTTTGAATGCCCAAACCGTGGGTGGCTATATGGGCAAAGCAGCCCCCGATATTTTTAAAAACAATAAAAAACCCAATCACTGTCGATGAAACAGTAAACAATGGTTAACAAGAAGTTAAATTACGGTGTAGTAAACCGACCCCTTTGGGGAAAGGGGCCACCTCCCTCATGCCCTGGTTCATGTTGCATTTTTGGGGCAGCGTCCGGAGGAAGATCCCCTTGCTGAGCTTGTACAGGGGAAAACAGACCCCCGAGGGTCCCCAAAGAAAGCACAGTGCCATCTTCATGCCTTTAAAAGGAAGAGGATACAAAAAATTTTAAAGGGAAACGTTATACGTACATTGAACCATCGTTTCCCCATTCCTTAACGTAAAAAACCATTACGCATCTCAACAGAAAATTTTTCCTGGTTATTCACATGTTTTCATGGGGAAGGGGGAAAAAACCCAGATGTATTGAGCAAAATATTCTAAATGGGTTAAGAAACAAGTGCTTCTCAAATTACAACAAAGCTTTGAAAACATTTCTCAGTTTTTAGGAATTTCAAAAAAATCAATGATTTAATAAGCAAAATAACAAGAAATTGTCTTTTCCCGTTTTTAATTTTCGCAATGATGTGGAACTCAAAACAGCCTGAAAAAAAGTCAACAGTGTGTCTTTAACTCTATTATCCAACTGAAAATTTCATTTCATATTTCTTTTTTCGTCGTTTTGGTAAAAAAAAAAAAAAAAAAAAAAAAAAAACTTTTCAAAAATATATGACAGCCGGCTGTTTTTAACATTTATAAAAAAATAATAATAGTTTTTTCAGAGCATCAAAAGAATTTGAAAGTTTCTGGGGATCAGTGACACGAAAAATTGAGTAAAGGACTGAAAATTCACTTTGCTATAACAGGAAAAAATTACATTTAAAAATTAATTAAAATTGTTAAATCATGATAATAAAAACAAAATTACCCTTTTTTTCTGTTTTGTTTTTTTTTATTAAAAAAAGCAGCCTTAGTGAGCACAAAAATTTTTTTTTAAAGTAAAAGGCATTTTTTTAAAAAAAATATTTTTTAAAATAATACAAAATACAGTATCCGAAGCGGAAGACAATACTGTCTGTTAAAAAAAAACACTATTTATAACCCATTGGTATGTTCTTCATTTTCACACGCTTATAATTAGGTACAGAATAGCTCCCAATATTTTGCAAGCTGACACTTTAAAAGGAAACCAGTGAATTCAAGGCTGTGCAATATCACACTAAGATCGACAGCGTTAGCTTACACAGGTCTACTCACCCTGTCAGGAGCAGGTCTCTCTGGGGAGGGTCTGGGGCAAGATTCTGGCCTCCAATTATAGGCCAAGGCTACAAAAAACAATTGACAAAAACAAGAATTGAATGGCTCAATAGAATCTAGGTCAGTGATTAAAGTTGTCTCATTACTTAACCTTGAGCAGAATCATCCCACAGCTTAACACTTGACATAGTTGTTGAAGTGTTCTGAAGGCAGCAACAGTTAACATTTAACCCATGGCGGCAGCTGGAAGTGAGCACTCTCTTTTTCTGGTAAATGGTTTTATTGGGCAACATGTGATCTGTTTTAGTGGGTGCATACGGTTTCTACCTTCCTGAGTAGTGTGTATTCTGCAGGGCTCCCGCAGCTTGCACTCTCTCCCACAGTTTGAGCGGGATGGAAGAGACGTGGTGCGAGGCAGGTGATGGCTGAGCAGTGTAATGGCACCAGGTAAGGCGTCTGGATGGCGGGCCACCTCACTCTGCAAATCCCACCACAGCCAGCTCCTCCTGCCAAAACCCGAGGCGCTCGGCTCACCTGCGACACAGACACGTAAGACCATTTAGAGGGAAAGCGCTTTTCTCATAGCTCAGATAAAATGTTAAGAAGATGTAAAGGAAAGCATGTAAAGGAACAAAGAGTGTTTTTGGAAGCATCTCTCCTTACACTCTGTGGTTCTCTCCCTGTGAATAGCCAGAAGAGAGGCCGATAATCGTGAGGTGAAGTCAAGCGCCTCGTGGGTTTTGCTGTGGATGGCCAGATGCAGTGTCTGTCCCGTAACTGGCCCTCGGCATCCCTCAGCTGAAGATGAGGAATGGGGACTGGGGATGAGAGGATAAAAGACATTACTTTGGATAAGGAAGTATTTACTAAATGACAAATTTCCCATGGCTCCTTTAGAACTTTCAAATCAGTGGTTTCAAATATAAAGCAAGAGAGGAAATCAAGAGGGACAGTATGATAAAATCGGCTGGAGATGCCAGTAAAAAGAAAAAGTCAGATTGGAGGATCTTACCGTGGAGCAGGTCGTCTATGGAACGGTTTAAATATTAACCAGAAGGCGGGAGTCGTGAGTTCATAGTGAAGCACTCTGGGTTTAATGGACACCACAAGCAAACACAACTGTCTCAGCATCAACAGACGTGAACACTCACGAGTACTGGATAAGAAATGAATATACTCACCCTTGTTTTTGATGGCACCTGTATAATTTTGGATGTAGCCTTAAAGGGGCAGGCAACCTGTGGAGATAATGTTCACCAAGAAAGAGGAAACTTACAGATAGTTCAACATGAACACATTTTACCTGAGGATATACATACAGGGTTCCCACACACCTTTGATGTTTTAATATACAAAATGGAAATGTTCGAGAGGCGGGGGGGTACATGCTTTTAAACATTATAAGCCAACATGTAGGGTGGGCCGGAAAGGTACTTAATGCGTGAGTTCTGAGTGAATCATTCATTTAACCGATCAATGAAATATTCAGTCAAAACACAGCTGCGTGTGCTTGGCGATTACGATATACTTCTGCTGTGATCTTTGTTTGGAACTATTTAGTGGTTGATGAAAACAGAACAACAGTCAATACTGTGGCTAAAAGGTATGTAACCCCATACGTGGACCACTGATATGGCTCTGTCTGTCCATGACATTAAAAAGTCACTGGGTCCTCAGACTGGAGAATTTTCCTGCGACACTGGGACTGAAAATATTTAAGACACTAGAATCGGAATTTAAGACATTTAAGACTTTTTTTAAAACCCATGGCCACCCTGTTAATGTGGGAACACCCAAAAATTTTTCAAGTGAGAGCAAGGTTACATTTTAAGATGCATTCAGTTTTCATCTCTGGCAAGCCATTCTTTGTAATCTTTTTTGGTGAGCCAAATATCTTGAAAAAAAAACTGTTTTTTTTTTTTTTTTTTTTTTTTTGTGCCACATTTTTTTTTTTTTTTTTTTTTTCCCCAAGGCATCACGTTTCAAGCGGTTTCAGCCTATTTTTTGCAATGTTTTAACAGTGTGTGTGTGTGTGATGAGTTGAAACGTTGAGGGTACCACTGTAATAAGATTTGTGCACACATGAACGTCCATGGCAATGTTACAAAAACAAAGTACCACATCACGTTGGAAACACTTAACGTAACGACTTGTAAATATAACATAAATCAAGGCAAAACTAATGTGCATCAGGCCACGAAGTGTTGGCGAATAACCACATTAAGGCGGACTGGAGGAGAATAATATGGATTTTTTCCCAGAAAACTTCTTGCACAAAATAAATTCAGGCACTTTCAAGGACCTGTATCTATTTATTCTTATTTTAAACATGGTAAACCAGTAAATTCAAGACTGCATTCAAAAGTTTGAGGTCTCAGTGAGATTTTTTACATTCTTTTGAAAACAGGCACAGCGTAGGTTTTGGAAACAGTTTTGGAACATGTTTCCAGTTGCGACAGAAAACACAAGTCATTCCGGTAATGTGGTCTCACCATACGGAATCTCTCTGATTCTCAGGCTCCGTCTGCGGATCCTCGCCGGTCACTGTCCATTGGCAGTAGCTCCCATCACTATGGGGAACTGAGTATGTTCACACCATCCTCCATTCCACCAAACACTCTCTAGTTGCTGTACAGGACACAGAGAGAGACAATTACAAGCTTCTTCTTAAAACAATATCCTCAATAAGAGTTTTCAGGTTCAGAGCTTAAGTCACTGCAGTATCGCGGTACCGGTGTGCCGAGAAAGTGCTGGATGGGACGCTGCCTGTCCAGATCCCACAGTACCATCAGGCCCTCGGCTGTAGCCAATCAGCACCTGCCGTGGGTTGAGCGGGTTCTCATGCAGAGATCCTCCACCCACTCCAGATTTCTGCGGCCAACATAATCCTCTGGAATTCTGGGAAAAGTTGCAGTGAACAGAGATCAGCGATCACAAAGAGTAACTGTTACAGTCGTCTCAAGCATGTGAAACTGTTGCATAATACCATTCCACTGAAACTATTTAAAGAATGTACGCTGTATATATAGGCAAAATTAATTGAGAGATTAGAACTGAGGGACATTGGGTCACAGATCAAAGTTAAGTCTATTAAATATGGTAGTTTTACGCTCTCGCCTTAAAGTACAGTGTTCATATGTAAAGTGACCAAAAATTTATTTACTGTATGATAACCTTATTTTGCAGAAGATATAAGTCTCTAACATTTTATATTATGATGAGACATATAATATGCACTTTAATACTTTAATATGTACAAACCCAATATTTAAAGCCAGCTGTGTGTTATCCATAAAGAATATTACATATTAATGAAAGAATGGCACATGCATTTTGCTAGAATTTGTAACAGGTGTTCAGGGCTTTAAATGAATTCCTAATTCAGATCAACATGTCTGACCTGTTCTGTACATTCTCCACGCTGATGTTGTTCTCCTCCAGCTCTCTGAAGCCTGGCACTTCCACAACAAACACGTGTCCTCCTTCCGTGCCCAAGCAGCAGCAGCTCACCGATGAGTGTGCCAGGGACAGCAGTGACCCGCGTCACACTGGGGAGGGGCTCTGTCAATATTTGGCATCACAAGGGGGTCAAAATGAAAGCGCTAGTGATTTTTTTTTCTCCCCCAGTTTTGCTTAGATTAGACACTGGATGAAAACTGTATGCTGGCTTATTTTAAGGTTATCTACATTGTTATTTTATTTTTTTATTTTTTTTATATAATGCATCATCAAATTTGTCCCGATGCATTTATAAGGCATGTAAAGATATTTTTATAATAAAAATGCATCTTTTCTTTTTGTATTTTCATAATATAATCGTAACCAATTACAATACCAATAGATGCTAAAACTTGAAGCACATAATATTTTATTATAATTATATTCTTATAATACATTATACTCTTTTTAGGCATAAATACAAAGACAATGTAATGTACAAAAATCATGATTACAAATTTCATACGAAATGTGGCTCCATCAGAAAATATCTGATGTTTAATATGCTGCTATGTGAAGTGGGTGATAAGACTAATGATGTTTTCTTTTTGGTCAGGGCTACCCAGCATAACAAAACAGATACAAAAATCCAAGACTGCATCTGAAATTGCATACTTCCATATTATATCAGTAGGCACAAAAAAACAGTATGTGAACGGCAATATGTACAAATTCACTGTATTCATATAAAAGAAGGCAAAACGTTCCTGGAAAGCCTACTATTTCCCGCAGGAAGTGTGCATCTGATAGAAACCTTTCTATCACATGATGTCACAGGATAGGATTTGTGAATGGTAGTGAAGCAACGCAACAGACGCTGGTAGGTCATGTGACAATGACATACAATGATGAATATAGTATACATCTGCATTACATTCATACTATAAGTACCTACTCAGTGAGTATGCAATTTGGTATGCAGCCCGAGAGATCATGATGCCCTGTCACTTGTTACTGGATAACAAAAGTATTAGGAAAAATAATAATTCATGGGAGGATAGGATATGACATCATAGGCTGCAAAAAAGCTACTCTGAATCATGTAAGTCAGCTGACGGTTATGACGTACATCTATATGTATGGATTCAGAGCACAAGTGAGCATCAGTCCGCAGTCTGGTTCAGTGTGAGTCAATGCTCCTGTCTCATTCATTGGGTGTGTGCATGGAGCATACCAGCAGGTTCATAAAAACATCTTCAAGCATGATAATATTAGATTGAGGTGTGCTTTCCTGACTCACCCAGGTGGACACAGAGAGAGTGAAAACGTCCTATCTCAAGCAACTCGGATATGCCGTTATGGGCCCGAAGCGTCCACATGTGCAGACTGTTGTCATCCAGTAATGTTTACCATCTCCACCTACAAAAAAAAAAAAAGACAAAATCAAAACCAACATCTTTTTTTCCAAATAAAAAGAAAATATAAAGACAACCTCACCCAACCTCTTAACAACCCTCACCCAAACCCACTGATGATTTACTAAAAACTGAATACCAAAGATCAATGGAAAAAAAATATGATTCCAGGTGAGATCAAAAGGGATCAGGATTGAAGTTCAAAGCCGTACCTGTTTTTGGCAGGAAGTGCACCTGTGTAACTGCCACGCATTCTCGTCGTGCCCTAGTCCATGAACTCCACACCTGGAGTTCCGTACCTGAAAACCTGGTTAAGGAAACACATGGCAAACCATTCACACAGCACCTTGTTTTTGTGGCAAGTTTTTAAAAAAAATAAAACATTCAACTTGCATTTTTAAATAAAACAAAAATACATCAAATATATTAAATTAAAAAAACAACAACAACAAAAAACGATTAAATACCAGACACATAATGATGGCCACATACCAGTTATTAATTTCTATTATTTTCTTTTCTGTGTATGACTAACAGAGAAAATGATGCAATAGTATGGGGAAATATTTTTTACATGGACATGCATTCTCAGCGCTATGAACTAATATAAACTATTCCGCCTTTCAATATACCTGCATGATGGGTGTGTACCATTGAGCCATTAGACAACCACGAGACGAGCTACAGGAAATCTCAGTACATTATCATCATCATATCACATTGTAGTCACTCTGCCCTCAGGATTCAGAGACAGGGGAATGGAATGTGATAATTCTAGTCAAGAGTAACGCTAAAACACACAGATAAAATAACCCAAAATGTTGGAAATGTCAACGTTTGTTGAAGGATACAGTTTGATTGCTCCTAATCTGGGTACCGATGGCCAGGAGCTGCAGGCTGGGGCTGAATCCCAGAGCACTGGGCTGATGGGGAAAGCCATGTTCTACAGTCTAAAGCAGAGAGGGGAGAAATGAGAGTATCAAATGTTATATTATATGTATTATACACATTGGCTCTGGTAAACACTTACCAAACGGGCAGCTTACATTTTAAAGACATCATAGTTTTTCACTGTTCCAAGTGTTTCAAAGTCTGTTCCAAAATGGAACATATAAAACTATGGGTATGCCCTTTAAAGATGCCTCATTTTTGGGCAAAATATAAGGGCAGCATGTCATGCATCCTTCACAGGAAAGGCAATTCAATTCTAAAGAGCTCGGAAATCAATCCAAATTGTAAGGCTGCATGATTAATCAAAATCACATCAAAATTGCATTATGGTTAAAAGGCTTTGATTTAAACTGTTAAAGTAAATACATTAATTATCAAAATAAATACATCTCATGATCCAGCGTTTTCAGTGTCTCGAGCATCTCTGATTACAGTAAATGCTGCTTCACATGAACTCTGCTCTGAGTTTGTTCAAAAATGTTGATTATAATCTACATAAAATACATTAAATGCCAGAAAATGATTATTAAAAATTTGTTTACTAATTATAAATCAAAAAAGGTCTGCAAGAGAGATCCTATAAAAATAGCACAAAACCAGTCTTGTGTATGTGTAATAGCAAAACAAACTTCCAACAGAAGATGTGGGCTTGATCACCTTGTTGAACTGATAGAGATCCTGTTTGTGCTTGTCCCTCTGAGACTCATGCCCATGACGCCTGAACCTCTTCATCGTCCCTGGATGAACAGGGACCTCACGCTACCCTCTCTCACCGTTTCTCCTCAGCCACCTGACATGAGAGGAGGGGTACAGAGGTTTTTCAGACAAAAATAAAACTGTATAATGTAAAAACATTACACGTATGTATAAGCGCACAACAACAAAACGGAATAATCAAGACTTAAAGCGATCGTTCACCCATAATTTACTGCTCTTTACAGCTGTGGTCACCATTCATACTCACTGTATGAAAAAGAGGATTATCCAGCTTTTCTATTGCTTTTTGCACAACAAATACATTTTTATTTTTTGGGTGAACTATGCCTTTAAAAAGACACAAACTGAAGCACTGTAAAGGGTGCATAACCTAAAGAGACTTTGCACAGGGTTATGTGTGTAATTCACTTAAAAAGAAAAAAAAAGAAGAAAAAAAAAGGAAAAAAACGGATCTGATAGGATCAGGAATTCCAAGGAAGGAGTTGTGTGCTGTTTGACTGAAACTACACCCCCTCACCACTCCTGATTCCTCTCTTTCGCTCTTTCTGCCCAGCCCCCACAGGGAGATTGTGGATCTCTGCCGTCCTGACTGAAGCAGCTTTTGTTCGGAGCTGAACACTATTACAGTCCCTCCCCTCATCTGAGCAAACAGCACCTTGATGAAAACACCTGTTGCTCTGGGGAAGCCAAATCAGAAAGAGCCTCTTTCAAATGGACAAAAATGTCAATGTCCCTACCCTGCTTTGCATTAAGGAGACCACTCAGACTATAACAATACACAATAACCTGTAAATGGATGGGAGTTTCTCTCACCTGAAGCTTGAAACTATTTGGATTTGTTGTGGGTGGAAGCAAATCATCATTGGCTATTTTGCTCCATTTAATGCTCCTTAAAAACTATTTTCCCACGGTAACCAAAGCAAGCGTTATAATTATTTTAACTCATGTTTGTTCGAAACTAACCCTTACCCAAAACTGTATTATTAAACTTCAGCACATAACTCGGCCCACACCATTTTATGGCACAATACACTACTATTCAAAACTTTGGGGTCTGTATTTTAAAAAAAAATTTTTTAAAGGAATTAATACTTTTATTCAAAAGTGATACTAAGGATATTCATAATGTTTTTCATTCATTTTTTTTCTTTTCAAATACATGCTTTTTTTCTATTCATCAAAAAAACCCAAAAAAAAAAAGTTTCCACTTATACATTAAACTGTCTTCAACATTGATAATAAACTCTTTTCTTGAGCACCAAATCGGCTGAAAATTCAGCTGTGCCATCATAAGAATGAATTACATTAAAATATATTGAAAAAGAAACGATTTTAAATTTTAATTATATTTCACAATATTACATTTTTATTGTACTTTTATTGTAAATGCAGTCTTCATGAGCATAAGAGAATTTTTAAAAAAAACTAAGTTTTTAACTATAGTTCCTTAACTACAGATATTATGGTTACCATGGTATATGTTAATAAGGAGAAAAAGTCATAACGTTCTACATGCAGATGTGTGTACATTACACACACACACACACACATACAACCCATCCACACAGAAACGTGTTTAGCTGTATATGTATAAATTTTGTATTGCATAGGTGTTTCGTCCATGAGGATCCGGCGTTTTGGGTGAGTGAAACCGATATTTTTTGAAAATCGGGTCACAGAGTGGATAAATATGAATATGTCACCCTTGCGTTTTCATGTGGACAGCGAATCCATATATTTTCTGAAACGATAACATCATCAGCCCATGTCTAGCCCCTAGTCAGACACCGCTACATCACGTAACAGCAACCAAAACATGAACAAAACACTGAACGATTGTCTTTTTATTAACTAACATTAACCCAGATTAATAAATGTATTGTTCCATGTTCATTTGTATACCGCGCACAAGGTTAATATGCATAGTCCAAGTCTTCTCCATTTTTAGTGCATCTCTGTGGCAGAATTACAGCGCCACATACTTGGGTTGGCATGTATACTACATCGTTTTGTGTCAGTTTCATGATTTCGTGTGGACGCAGATATTTCTTGAGACCAGAGGGAAAAAAGACCGGATAAGAAAAGCTCTGGCTTTGTGTTGATGTAGCTTCAGTATCAGCAACAAAGAGAAATTTTGCAGGAAATAAGGCTCCCAGGATGCAGGCAAGCAAAACAAGAAAACAAACATTCAGTCATAGTCTTTGACATTGAATAATGACAATAAGAACTGCATTCAGATTGACATATCCAGGTAACATTAACGTCACATCACATTAGAACTGCCCTGAGAGCGTGTCTAGACAAGAATGCCCTCATAAATTATAACACTTTCCCAAGACGGATCACATCAGCATATCAACAGGAAAAGAGAACTTTTTCCCAGCCCCAAATCAATCCCTTCCAAGCATAATCTTCCCAGTGACTCAGTTGCCCCCACTCGGCTCAGACACATACTTCTGTGATTATCGCCATTATTAGCCAAGAACTTTTAGTCATCAAGCATGCGTCTCTACAAAACGCTTCCAGAGAAGGAAAAGAGCTCCCATTTTCCTTATTTTTAGGATCAGAAATCCAAGGATTACAGGACCTTGAAGGAACCAGTCAACAAACTAAAACACAAAAAAGAGAGAGTCTGTAAAGCTTAGCTTAAGGGACAATGGTAAAGTGGGAGGTCTTCTACTTAAGAGTGAGCTTGGCTTTATGAGGGAAAACTCTCGGCAGGAGAGCTGGAATGGAGTGAAGGCGGGAAAAAGACACAATTCATTCACAACTAAAGAGGACAGAGGGTCCAAAACAATCTCTCTGAACACCACATTGATCATTGGGAGCCTTTCGTAAAGCAGCTTCAGAGAATTTTGTCCTCAAAGATCAATATTACAACTCCATCCATTAAATCCCAAGTTAATTAGAGGTAGAAAAAATAAACTCTGTTTTGTTTTTGAATCCTGCTGGGAGGAATTATGGCGGAGGTGCATGTGAGGGCATTGATGTGGGAGTAGTGGCTGTAGCTTGTCTAAATTAGAGGTAGGAGGCCTGTGTGGAGAAATTCATAGACTTTAAGGAGAAATGGTATGTGGAACTAAGCAGCTGCCAAAGAAATGCTCGGCGTAATCAGTTCAACCATACAGATGACAGATTCATGACAGTGGAATTTAAAATGACATGGTACATTAGCAGAGGAAGTATTGATTAAACTCCAAAACACCAAATTATGGCAGAAGTATATGATTATCAAGTAGTAAAATCTAGATTTTTACATACAGATTTTTCATTTTCGAAACGGCACACCTTCCCATTAATAATTTATTTTCTTATTATTATTATTTTGCTAATAATATTAAAATAAATTTTTGTTTTATTAAATTATTTATATAAAAATTATTATAAATGGAAACATTATATTGTTTCACCAAAAGGTAGTTAGTTTCAAACCAAGCAGTAGTTACTGCATACTGATAAATACCAATTTAAGGAAAATCTCACCAATGGCAGGTGCAAGAGAATTTAAGGACCAGTTTTATCATCTGTCAGGTGAAAATAACAGAGTAGGAAATTGTATTTTTCTAAGTTCAGTATTAGAACAGCCCAAAAAGTGTGGGACAAGTTATGCCCAGTCCTTTACGTAGGGTTACAGGTTTGTTTAAGTATCCACACACCATACAAAGAACTAAATTTTTTACTAAATTTAGGTATGATTGGCTTTTTTTAAAGAGGAAATTATGAAAACCCTGCAGTACGGCTGGGCGATAAAACAACAACGATAATTACTGCAATATAATTTTCCCTCAAAACGTTAACGAGAGTTCAATAAATGTTCAATACAATGATTATACACCAAAAGTGGAATGGAAACAGCACTACTCATTTGAACGCCATCACACGGAGCATTTATCCGCTTGGCTCAAAGTGCAGCGCAGGGCAAGCTCACTAGAGAAGATGCACTGATAAGTCTCAGTTACACGACCACTAAACAGCACTGTGAGATCCAGTGTGAAAGGCTTGAATTCAGTGAAGAATACAAAATGACTTTGTGATTTAAACAAGATTAAAGCCAGATTAAACAGCGCTGACAAACAGGAAACACTGTGAGCAACGAGACAGCCATGAAGCTTTTCAATCTACAAATCGCCATCATTTACCATGGATTTACTGTAGTAACACTAACTGCACCATGGTATTATGGCAGAAATAGGGATATTCATATCGAATGTTATTATATCATTAACGTAGACATGTTTTAAATGTATTAAAGGAATAATGGAATATAATTATAGTTAGGGCTGCACGATTAATCGAATGCGATTGTCATGCACATCTTGTCAGTAAAGTCGATTAGTAGTAAATCTCCATCACATGCTTTCAGATGGGGCAGCATTTACTACACAGAGCCGTAGTTCACTGACAAGCTATGCATAAAAATTGCGACGATATAACCGTAAGATTATGAAATCGAAAAAATTGTTTGCGATAATGACAGCTGTTTGCGTAGCTTCTCAGTAAACTACAGGTCTGTGTAGTAAATGCTGCTCCATCTGAGAGCACATGAAAATACAACATTTAATAAAATGTTTTTACTCCAAACTCACTTCATAATATCAGCCAAGTGTTTGAAATAAATCATTCTGTGAGATGATGTCACTTCTTAAACAGAATAAGGCACACAACAAATTTCATAGTATTCTGAGCAGTGATAAAGGCTATGTCGATTAGCACTGCATTACAGATATACTTTATTATAATGAAAATTATAATAATAAGAACTCAGATAAACCATATATTGCCATAGTCGTGTAAATAATAGTAATAATGATAATAATAATGTAATAAACATTAGTCACGCTGAATCAATGAAATCAATTTTACAGATGTTACTGTTTTTAATAATGAACATAAATTTACATCTGCATCCTCAAGCTACTGCTACTGCCAACTCAAGCTACTGTCAAATGTGCATTTCTAAAAGACAATTTTTTTAAATATATATTATTAACATTGCAGCCCACACTTCAAACAGCTGAAGATACGCGTCATCAAAGTCAGGCAACACAAAATTTATTCATGATTTGAAACAGTATCACTCATTAGAACATGCAGAAATTAAGAAATCATTTTTTCTATTAATTTATTAATTTTGTTAAGGAAAAAATGACTGGAAAAGTGTAAAGTGTGTGTCAAGCTCTGACCATAAAGAGTATTTAAAACCCACAATTAATTGTTTGTTATCTAAAATTTACACTTAAGAGCAAAAATCTGTTTTAAACTTTAAAGAAATAAAGATTTGAAATTTATCGTGACGATTTTCTATTTTTCTTTTTGGCCATTTCTCCCAGCCCTACCCTGCAGTAATACTGTGATACTGCTGAAGAATCAATATGCTTAGAGATTCCTCTGTTAAAGGTCATGGTGAGGGGTGACATCATAAACACATCAACATGTTTGACAACTAACTCACTGAAGTGTTACTAGCCAGGACTAGGCCTGATACCCTCAGGACAGCAGCCAGAAAATAGCACCCTATGGTCAGGAGAGGTCAACTGCTCTTTAGTTTAAAAACAGCCTGTGCAAGCCCACAGTAAATTCGAGACCGACAACACTCTCTCATTTCATGACACAGCACAACACAAACTGAGCCATGCTGCCAGAACCAAAACGTCCCACCCAACTCGACAACTGTTATTATGGGAGGCAACTATATGTGCTACTCCTATAGCCTACTTCTATTACTGGTTGCACAAAGCAATCGTTAAAAAAAGAGAAGCAACAATTCAGATGTAATTTCAGGTGTTAAAGCTTCAGTTTCTGATGCCCATTTTCAGTAGAGCATGTTCCCCTTCTCCCTTGATTTCAAAGATGCCTCTGGTAAAAAAAACAATAGCCTATGAGAACAAGAGCTCACAAAGACAGAACTGCACCTAAAGCCAAAACTCAAAGACAGTGAAATGGAAATGAAGACATCTAAAAAATAAAAAAATACAAAAATAAAAATTAATGTTTAGACAAACTACCTTTCAAAAGTTCAGTTAGATTTTTTTTCTTCTTATTTAAAAGAAATGAATACTTCATTCAGCAAGGATGCATTAAATTGATCAAAACTAATAGTAAAGACTTGTTATTATAAAAAAAAAAAAGTTATTTTGAACTTTCTATTGTATCAAAGAATCCGGAAAAAATGCAGCACAACCAACAAAGAAAAAAAAATCTTTAAGCAGCACAACTGTGATGACAATAAGAAATGTTTCCTATTATTAGAATATTTTCTGAAGTACTGGAGAAATAAAAAGCTTTTCCATCACAGGAATAGACAACAGTTATTTTAAATTGTAATGGCATCAAATTAAGTGTTTTGGCTAAACACAGTCAGTTTGACAGCGAACTGTCCCTGTTAAAGCATCACTAGTGACATCACTACATTCTCAGCATAGCATCCCACAGGAAACAAAGATCAGAAGAGAAGGCAAGAGTGGAGAACCTGCCCTGACATGAGTGTGGAACTGTCAGTGAACTCACCACAGACTTTCTCCCTCAGCTGCATAACCTGGTTTCATACGGCACGTTAAATATGTCATGTTGGTCTTTCTGGGAAATCGAGGAATTGCACATCCAATTTTTAGACTCAATATGGGTAAAAGGGCACTAAAGAATTCACTAAATGATATTTGAGGTCAAGACAAAGGCAGTCAAATACAAATAGGTCAATCTCTAAAATAATCATCAGCTACACCCTGATTAAAGGAGAAAACACCGTGCAAACATAATGAAAACCAGTTCAACCGCCACAAGCTGACGACACGGATCGAGCGAGTATAATACTGAAAAGATCTTTATTTTAGGATACCAGAAGTCAGCGTGTTCTTACATTTAAATAAACACTGACACTCATGCATTGGGGCTAAACAATAAGAATCGCTTTTCTGCAGAAGTTTCAAATATGCACTTTTCAATATTATTTAAAACACATTTTTACCTTTTGAAATTCACATTACTGTTCAAAAGATTGGGTTGCTAGGATTTTTGAAGGGAATCCTCTTTTTTTAAAGGCAATATTCAAAATGACATAATATGGGAACTTTAAAAAACATTTCTTAGTATTATCAATGTTTAATAATATTTTTGTGGAAACACTTTTTTTATTAAAAAAAAGTTCAAAAGAACAACATTTATTTGTAAGAGAAATAATATTTTGTAACATTATGGATGTTTTTACTGTCACTTTTGATAAAATGTAACATCCAATGACTTAATAAAAGTATTAAATTATAAAAAAAAAAAAAAATTAAACTGAAGTGTCAAAAATATTTTTGCTTTTAATTGTTATAATTACTGTTAACATTTATTTACAAAACGCATAAAAAAATATTTTATATATATATATATATATATATAAAAACAAACACATAATTGAAAACTTTATTTTATTTTTTTGCAATTATAGCTGGAATTTATGCAGCAGAATACCAGTTCTAAAATGATGCAATATTAAAAACCAATGCATGACAGGAAACAAAAAAAGTTAAGGCATAAAAACTAATTTATATCATCAACTAAGTGAAATGCATAGTACACAGCTCTGGACCGACAGGCCTGTGTATTGTAATTAAGTCAAGTCTGTCATAAAAGATATTGCAGGTACTTAATATAACAAAGTCCATAACCTACGGTAAGATCATATACGACAGCCATTTTTGTTTGAACAAAACTGTCCATCCCAGTCAGACATCCAGCAGACAAAAGTTCATAGTGCTTAAATAGAGAACAGCTGGACAGGATGAGGAACTGTGGGATGAACTTCCTCTCATTCTTAATGGTCATTGTAAAGCTGATCTCTCCCTACATGCTATCACCCACGCTGACCGTTTGTTGCTGTGGAAGTGAGAAGCTTGTTTACCTTCTCTTCCTCTCTGAGAAAATGTAAAAATAAGATCTTGTCTATGGCTATGGGGTGTGTCCTGCTGCCACAGGATGTCAGTCCCCAGACTCAAGCCTTTCCTGTCTTCTCTAAGATCGGCCATGAAGTGAAGCATAAAAACCACATTTATACCCGAACATCTCAAAGTGATATATCAGTTTGTTAACCAACTAGTTGCAATTGATACGGGACATTTGCCACTTGAGTGTCAAGTGCGGTAAAAGGTAAATACTAAGGGGGAGTGCCACCACACTTACAAACGTCTTCTGTAAACAGTCATCATCTATCTGCAAGTCTTCATTAACTGATGGCAAAAAGTTAAATTTCCCTGGACTATAAGAAACATAAAATATGAAACAACAGACATGCGCATGAGCAAGAACAATAACATTCTTATAAAACCGTGGCCTAAATAGGGCAGCCTAGCTGCATTAACTTCGAAGTAAACAGGTGTCAAACAAGGCAATTCATACACTTGCTAATGTTCAAAAATTCAGGCTCTGTTAATTTTTCGTTTTTGAATGAAGCCTCGTGCTCATCAAGGCTGCATTTATTTGATCAAAAACACAGTAAAACTGTAATATTGTGAAATGATTTCAATTTAAAATGACTAATTTATTCCTGTAATGGATGCATCCCTGCTCAATAAATGTATAAACTTTTTGTATTAAAAAAAAATCATACTGACCCCAAAGTTTTGAATGGAAGCGTGTTTTTTTTTTTGGCAACAATTTTAAGACATCCTGGTAGACTAAAATGTGGACTTTTTGGACATTGTGTTTTACAAAAAAACATCCTTCTCTGACAAGTATTTCAGGTCAATCCTTGTGTCAACACAAGCATGACGGGTTTGAAAGTTTGAAACCAAGTCTAGTTTGTCACAATTTTAAATGTGTTATCCGAGATCACTCTCTACAAGCAAAGCTCAATCCGGCCATACATTACAGGCAGCTACTAAAATGAAATGACCCAAGATTAATTACAGACGACATCAACAATTCATAATCTCGCTGTTGTCTATGGCACAACTGTTAGCCAAAGTTGGTAACAATATGTTTAATACACAAATTAACCATGAAGGCTGATGACTCAACTTTAGTTGCTTTGAAAAACCAGAGAAACACTGACATCAGGAACATGGCTAAGTGTGAAGCAACATGAGAGTCTGAAAGGCGGAGGCTTTATCATTCTCGATTCTCAACCTGTCAGACCGGTGGGACAGCCTTCCACCAATCTATGCCAAGGACAACCAATTCCCCAGTCCTTACCAAAGCACTTTAACTTCACACTCGAAGACAGGTGCAACACTATTCTCTGATCTAAACAGAAAAATAATTATGCTGACCAATGTATTCTAGCAAATATCCACACCTTTTAACTTAACCGGTTCTTTATTATCAAACCTACTCACAATAAAAAAATATTCTACTCAACAAAAAATAACATACAGCAGAGGTGGAAAGAGTACAAAAATATTCTACTCAAGTAAAAGTACCATTACATTAACGAAATTTTACTTAAGTACAAGTAAAAGTACCAGTCTAAAAATCTACTCAAGTAAAAGTAAAGAGTAGCTCATTTAAAATTTACTCAGAGTAAAAGTTACTTAGTTACATTTTAACAGTGGGAAGGGGGCAAAAATGGGACAGGCCAAGGGTGTCGAACTCAGTTCCTGGAGGCCCACAGTCCTGCACAGTTTAGATATAACCCTAATTAAACACACCTGATCCAGCTAATTTAATCATTTAGTCTTATTTGAAAACTACATGATATGTGTGCTGGAGCAGGGTTAGAAATAAACTCTGCAGGAACTGAGTTTGACATCCCTGGGAAAGGCCTATTAATCTCAAACTAGTTGTTTTTTAAATAAAGGAATCAGTTATTTAGAATATTATGACATTTGGGCTGTTACCAGGCAAATCAGTATCAACAAACTCATCTTTTCAATGCAGAGGAAATGCAGAAGCTTCATTGAAAGTGGCATTTAAATGTATTTACACACTGTTTGGTGCAGGACAAGAATGCATTTAACCTGCAGTTACAAATGCATGGATAATGTTTTGATATACGAGACATAAAATGTTGAATACTCATTTGAAATTATAAGAAATTAATTATTTAAAAAAATCAAAAGATACTTTAAATGTGAAATTAAAATGGCCAGTATGTGTCAGCAAATCACTGTTAATAAGTGAGTCATTGCGATTGAACCGAATCATTTTAACGGTTGATTCATTCAGGAACGAAACACTGTCATGTTGCTCAGAGACGCAAAACTGTGCTTTGGTGGCTATGTTTGGAATTATTTTTTGTTGTAGAAATATAGCAAAAAAAACAGGCAATATGGTGTCTAAAACGCAAGTCTCTTAATTAACTTGTTAACTGACCTGTTGTAAATATATATATATATATATATATATATATATATATATATATATATATATATATATATATATATATATATATATATATATATGTGTGTGTGTTACATATATCATTATATATGATTACATATATAATGATATATGTAATCATGATGATTTTTTGGAGGAAAAGACGGCATTCTTTGTGTGATTTTGATTTACTATATGAAATGATATAAATATGTACATTTTCTGCCCCTTATTACATTCAGTTTTGTGATCATTCTAAATGCATTTTAGCAGGCTGAATCACACAGTGAAAAGAACGCACTATAAATGCGCGCGCACATCATTAAAACAATTATGATATTATCGCAGACGATATATATAGCACACTCCGCACCAGTCTTTTTGGCTAATTTGCGCAAAACCTCCTGCTAAAATGTCAAAGCTTCACTTTAACCACCAATGCAGCGATGCAGTTATTTAGCTTACCTCTACATGCTTGCGAAGGGTTGATGTCTTGTCGAGATTTTATTAGCTGGTCTCCCTAGGCAAGCACAGCTTACACTGCTTAATAAAGCATAAATATGGCCAGGGGCTCACTTTATTTCCTTTGAGTTCAACTTCAGAATACTACGGGGTTTCGTTTTTAGCGGTGCTGCCAAGGGTCTGCACCACTAACGCCTGTTTTGTCCGTCTGCATCTTTCTTGTGATTTTAGCGCCAGTTTGCCCTCCTGTCCATTATTTACTGACGTAGTTTCCAGGGAGCGAATTTTTTTTTTTTTTTTTTTTTTTTTTTTTTTACTCAGTAATTAATGTGTTTTAAAACGTAGCGAAGTACAATACTTCAAACAAAATATACTTAAGTAAAAGTAAAATTACAGATTTTAAAAATTACTTTAAAAAGTAGAAGTACACAAAAAAGCTACTCAATTACAGTAACGCGAGTAAATGTAATTCGTTACTTTCCACCTCTGATTTACAGGTCAAGTAATTTAGTTTTACAATAAGACAGAGCCCAAGACAGAAATTAAAATAATCTTTTGAGCATTTAGAAACTGTGTGTGTGTAATATTATATATATATATATATATATATATATATATATATATATATATATATATATATATATATATATATATACCACAGTACAGACCAAAAGTTTGGAAACATTACTATTTTCAATGTTTTTGAAAGAAGTTTCTTCTGCTCATCAAGCCTGCATTTATTTGATCAAAAATACAGAAAAAACAGTAAAATTGTGAAATATTATTACAACTTAAAATAATAGTTTTCTATTTGAATATACTTAAAAAAAATAATTTATGCCTGTGATGCAAAGCTGAATTTTCAGCATCATTACTCCAGCCTTCAGTGTCACATGTAACATACAGTCTATCACATGATCATTTAGAAATCATTCTAATATTCTGATTTATTATGAGTGTTGGAAACAGTTCTGCTGTCTAATATATTTGATGAATAAAAGGTTAAAAAGAACTGCATTTATTCAAAATAAAAAAAAAATTCTAATAATATATATTCTAATAAAATATTTTCTTTACTATCACTTTTTATCAATTTAACACATCCTTGCTGAATAAAAGTATTGATTTTATTTAAAAAAAAGAAAGAGAAAAAAAATTACTGACCCCAAATTATTGACCAGTAGTGTATATTGTTATTACAAAATATTTATATTTTAAAAACATAGCTTCTTTTTTTTATTTTTATTTTTTTTTACTTTTTATTCATCAAAGTATCCTAAAAAGTATCACATGTTCTGAAAAAAATATTAAGCAGCAGAACTGTTTCCAACTTTGATAATGAATCATCATATTAGAATGATTTCTAAAGGATCATGTGATAATGATCCTAAAAATTCAGCTTTGCATCACAGAAATAAATGATAATTTAAAGTATAATAAATTTAAAAACAATTATTTTAAGTTGTAATAATATATCATAATATTAAATTTTTTTCTGTATTTTTGATCAAATAAATGCAGGCTTGATGAGCAGAAGAAACTTCTTTCAAAAACATTAAAAATAGTAATGTTTCCAAACTTTTGGTCTGTACTGTATATATATATATATATTAGTGCTGTCAAACAATAAATCGTGATTAATTGCATCCAAAACAAAAGTTTTTCTTTCAATAATGTGTGTGTGTACTGTGTATATTTATTATATATATATAAATACACGCACACAGCATATATTTCGAAAATATTTACATGTACATATTTATATTCATAAAATTTATATTATATATAAATATATTTAATCTATAAATGTAACATTTTTCTTAAAGATATACATGCATAATTTACTTAATAAATATACACAGTACATACACATATACCATGTAAACAAAAACTTATTTAGGATGCGATTAATAGCTTGACAGCACGAATATGTATATAAACTATATTTTTAGCTTGTACACAAAATAATTTGTATTCTAAATATTAAAAGATTTTGCAGAAAAATTATTAAAAATGATCTAGAATTTTAGAATTTTGGGATTTTCTTTTGACATATCGTTATCATATTATATATATATATATATATATAAAAATGGCTGATATATTTAGTGCTAGTAGATTAACTTTGACATCTGAGTCTCCATCTGGACTCAGTGGGATAAGAGTTTTTTTAGTGCAACAAACAAAATAAAAGAGGTAAATGCCACTGAAATATTGAAACACAAGTTTAAAGTATGAGACAGTATGTTCACAGTACTGGACAGATATCTGCTTTACAGCAGCTGATCGGAGTAACCAGAGAACTAACAATACGTTCTCTGTTCTCTCATTCAGAAAGGTGTAGTTTGATGATAGTGCGGGCAACAGTGCAGAACAAGGTCAGAACTAGGTGTTAGTTTCGTTTTAGACTGAACGTTATTCAGAAGTTAGCTGGACAACACTCAAAATGCAAAAGAAAAGATTGAACCACAGCTTCATCTGCAAACAGACAGCTTGTAAGTTACCCCATTACAAAAACATATGTTAAGTTCATACAGAGCAGAAAGTTAGAATTCACTGGTTGTGCCTCAACACTTCATGAGCTTCCTAGCTAGACAGCATCTGTAGGTATTATATGAATACTCGTTTGCTCGCTATATAGACATCTCGGTACGTTTTGAGACACTTCCATAGAGCCGGTGAGTGGAAACACCTGTGGCCGGGCAGCAGTCGACGGGCCCGGGCAGGACTCACCTGATTCACCGCGGCCCAATGTCCCGGCACTGTCCACGATTCAAGCGGGTTTGCTCAATTATCCTGAGGTGAGGAGAGAAACCACAGCAGGCGGTGAAGAAGAGCAGGCTCGAACTGAGTTTACCTCGCTTTCGAGGTCTGTGTATGGACAGTGGTTGAGGATTATCGGTGAAGTGTTTCCTGCTGCGCTTACTGCTGTTTTGCGCTCTGGCTCCTCCCTGAACAAACGCCTTCCGGGACAGTTCAGCGTGCGGCCAGCAGGGGGCGCACACACTCTACAACTCATTAGACAGCGCTATATTACACATCATACTTGTTATGCGGTCTTAAAATTCTGCTGATTTAAATAAATTTAAAACAATGTAAAAATGTAAATAAAATAATGTATTTCATTCACGAGAGTAGAATGACAATCACCACTGAGAATAAAGTTAAATACAAAAAAAAGTTTAAATAATATTAAAAGAAATTTATTTTTATTATTATTATTTTACAATGCAAAACATTTTGAGCCTTCATTTTTTTGGGGGGGGGGATTTCATTATTTATATTAAGTACACATACGTCATTGCTCGAATGCTATACTTATGCTTACTGTACATTGTATATAAACAAAACAAAACACTCTTCATCTTCACATTATTAATATTAATATATAAGAACATTATTTATATATGTACTTGCTATGCGTTCGCTATACTTATGCTTATTGTATGTAAACATCATTAGCATTATTAAGTCAATAAAATCAAACAACTCCTTTGTTACATAAACCTTTTTTATTGAGAATGTTTATCATTGTGGGAATCGGGCTTTTCAATGCAAGATTGTCCAGAATGCACAGATATAGATATATATATTCTGATTAGTTATAAAAAATGTAGATCACAGTAAATGTCAAGTAATTTGGGGAAAAAAAATCACTGGTTTAGCACTGATTAAAAAAAAAATCATAGACTGAGAGCATGAGCTCCTTCTGATGGGGTAGTTATGAAGAAGGTTGGAGATCCATGATATTTTTTCTGTAAGGAAACAGAAAAGTATTAATATCATGGCCTGAATTCCTGTCTAATATATGTTAATACAAGTGCAGTACTGAGTTACAAATTCTGAAGAAATAATCATATTTCTAAAACATCCAGAATGCTCAGTCAGTTCAGACACATCTTTGGATGAATTGCCATACACAGATCCACAGAGGATGTAAAACTTGTAAAAACCTGAATGTGTTTGACTGCTCGCTCTGTGGCATGAGCCTGAAGCAAAGTAACGGTGCATCCACCGAACCCTCCCCCTGTCATCCGACTCCCGAACACACCATCCACCTCCAGTGCTGCTGCCACCAGCTCATCCAATTCTGGACAGCTGACCTCGTAATTATCCCTAAGACAAACAATATTAACCCCAGGCAAAGAATGCATAATTAAAACCCATTAAACTGACAGTTAACCCCACCTATTCAATTAATGGGTTAAGCAAACAACATTTCAGACACCGAAAAACACTTCTAATCCTGGAATGTTTAAAAGGAATTGATTTCTGTAAGTCTTCCAACATGAAAATCTTGCTTTGATTATAGATGTTTACCTAAGAGAATTGTGGCTCTCCACCATCAGCCTCCCAAACTCTTTGTAATCCCCTCTCTTCAGTGCCTCGGCAGCTTGCGCTGTGCGTTCAATCTCCTCGATCACATGACGTGCCCGACGGTATGTCACACCATCCAATCGATCCTTCACATATAAAAAAAAATATAGTATATTATAAAGAAATAAACTACATTAAATAAAGACATAAATAAATACACCCAAAAAAAATCGTTATTTTCTTCTTACCCTCCAAATCTTGCAAAGTAGCCTCTCTTAGACTTTTCTTGCCCAAAAGGGCTGCTGCCTCCTCACATTGTTTTCGTCTGGTGGGATACTCGCTTCCTGTGAGCGAATGTCTAACGTTGGAATTAGTGATCAGGATTACAAGTCCAGGGTCAGCCAAAGGGACAGCAGTGGCCTCCAAAGATCTAAAAAGATTACATTTAATTTTATAAATACATTTTTTGATATCATACAAATTAGTAACTAAGTATAATCGATTAATTCTAATGTGACAGAAGAATTGGCAAATCTACTTACCTGCAGTCAATGAGCAAAGCGTGGCCCTCTTTACCCAAAACGGACACAAACTGGTCCATGATGCCACAGGGCACAGCAGCATGAGTGTGTTCAGCCTGCTGACAGGCCACTGCCTTCGCTACCTGATCCCCATCATCTGTGGAGGGCCAGAAAACATTAGAAGGTTAGATCTTGGATTTTCTTTTGAAGTCCATGAAACTATTAACTACTATACACATCTTTATACATGAAATTACAATTTTAAAGAACTGTTTTCCATTTTAATATACTTTAAAATGTAATTTTCAGAAGCCATTGCAATAATCTTCAGTGTCACATGATTCTTCAGAAATCATTCTAAATATCCTGATTTGGTGCTCAAGAAATATTTATTATTATTAACAATGTTGAAAAATGTGTTGTTTTGCTGCTAATATTTTTGTGGAAACTGTGATACATTTTTTTTTAAAGATTCTTTGATTAATAGAGAATTAAAAAAAAATATTGTACCTTTTATTTATTTACATCTTTTGTAACATTATAAATGCCTTTTAGTGCTGTCAAACGATTAATCGTGACTAATCACATTCAAAATAAAAGTTTTTGTTTACAGAATATGTGTGTGTACTGTGTATATTTATTATGGACACATGCATGTATATATCTAAGACAAATATGTTATATTTATATATGAAACATATTTATAAATAATATAAATTATCTGAATAACATGTAAATATTTTCAAAATATATACATGCATGTGCGTGTATTTATATATTCATAATAAATATACACAGTATTCACACATATATTATGTAAACAAAAACTTTTATTTTGGATGCTTTTACTGTCATTTTTCATCGATTCAGTGCATTCTTGCTCAATAAAAGTATTAATTTCCTCTAACTAAAAAAAAAAAAAGCCCACTTAAAACAAAAATCTTAAGTCAAGCTTAACTGAATAACATAAAAAATTAGACAAACAGTAATACAAAAATTATAAAAAAAAAAAAAAAAAATTGCAAAAGTATACAACATACTGTTTACAGATCACTTAATAAGTAAGAAATGGAGTATTTGTTTATGCATTTAAAGAACTCTTTATTGCTGTTCCATTAGTACTTTTACTTTGGACTTTTATTTTTAAAGTAAGCTATTTTCTGTGAATGTGTGAGACTACAGATTAATTGACCGGTATAGGTACATAACTAAAAGAATAACAAAGTGCAGTATAACTATTTGCACTACAAACCACTTTGTTTATTATTATGACAATACATTCAATTATTATTATAAGAAATACCTGTTTGCAATATCAAGTAGCATAACAGGTTTTTTGGACAGCTAAAAATAGCTGGAAGTCAACGACACCAGAAGCCTTGCACATTCGAGTTACAAATGGCTGTGCTCGCTCTATGGTAAAAAATTAGGTGGATAGGGATATCAAAAAAAGACCAAGACCCTTTAAAATGAGTGTGACAGACAGAAGCAGCTCCTACCTGGACACAACTTCTGCAGGAAGGTGTACACAGCCACTTCAAGTGAAGCTGAGCTGGACAGTCCACCTCCTAGTGGCACACTACTGACTATTACAGCTCTGAAGCCAGGGATGGGCCGTGCTGTGGAAACAGAAGGTTTGGCCATTTGTGAAAGCTAATACATGCATGAGATTAATATGTACTCCATTCAAAGTATATATTCAATCTATATTTACTTTTAGAGTTAGATGACAGTGAACATGTGCTCAGGAGCTATTCTGTCTGTGTTGCATGTAAGGTCATTGGAAACACTGCATTAAAAAAGTTAGTCCAAACACAAGTTCTCAGCATGGGTCCCTAGGGTCACATTTCAGGCTAGAGACTAAGTGTACACTTCCTCATTACTTCCCTTTTTTGCCAGATAGACAAAAATGATAGCAAAAGATTACCTCTGTAGTGCTGTACAACTCCCTTTACATAATTGGCCCAGTTTGGCTGCCCTCTTAAAAGTGGGGTCAGTTCATTCGGGAGATCAAAGTGTACCACCCTGGGCTCATCAGCAGCTTCAGTCAGAGTTACAACACAGCACTTCTGGCCAGAAGTTTTGCTGCCCACTATAACGGTCACCATTGGCAAGGCCTGCAATCATTCAAACAAATATTATAACACAGACTGTCAGTGCATAATTGCAGTGTGTTTTGATTTGAGAAGAAAATCTGTTTGTTCCTATCATTAATAATAATTAATAATAATAATAATAATGCAGCTTATTATTATTATTATTATTATTATCATCATCATGACGTAATAACTCCATCAGAAGTTCCAAAATATATTATAAAGCATGTGTGACACATTTGGCCCCAAAGTACGTTTTTTTTTTTTTTTTTTTGGGGGGGGGGGGGTTTGGGGGGGGGGTTCAGTTTGTTGCTTTCATGATTCATAAAATCGTTTATGACATAATTAAAATTTTCCTTTACGCTATTGAATACTAAAATTAATTTACTTATTAATTCAGTCTCTTGACTGAAAATAGTGTTATGTTCATATTTCAATAAAATACTATTTGTTAAAACCAGCTTTTTCATTTTTTCAGACCACTCTCTATTATAAATCAGTGTTTTAGAACTGTTTTGTGAATCGTTTCAAGTTCAACTGATTCATTTCTAAGATTCGATTCAAAAGATTGATTCGTTCGCTACTTTACGTCAAAAGAGTCTCGAATATGCACACACACACACAAAAATATATTACATATTTTACAACACATTTATACTTTTTTAACTTAACCAACACCTGATGACTAATGGGATTTAATAATGTCATAAAAGTGTCATTACCATTGGGAGAACAAATCCTTCATTATAATCTGTGTGTTCTCCGATTAAATTCACACGTCCAGGAGCGCAAACAGCAACATTTGCATCATCCCCGTCAAATGTTTCCCGGTACACACGACGAGCTTCAGACACTAAATCTGCAACATTTTTAACTGGACAAATGTTGGCCATTGTGGCGCAGTTACTTCACCAAAAAAAAGTAATTTTAAGTGTTCGTCAGATTTCCGAAAGCTGAGGCCGTGCAGCTTACATTACCGAGCAAATAATGTATAGCTATCAATGAAAAAAAGTTGAATAAATTGGCTTTAATCCACGGAGTTTTTGTCAAGGAACAGAAACCAGATACTTCCTACATGTACAAGGTTCCTGATTGGTGCAAGAAGTCATATGACACGTTTCTCATCACGCTGCAGTGTGTCCACGTCCTGCTCAAACCTAGTAACTATCAAAAAGGCAAATCACAATGAAACGTGATTAAAACTCGTTTTACATATCGAATTAGAATAAAGTTCACAGACATACAACTAAAAAAAAAAGAAGAAAAAAAATGAAAGAAAAGATTTTTGGTTATATTTTATTAAAAAACATTGTCTGAAAAAGTACATTGTCTGAGAGCGTTATTTTAAAGCATTAATATATTAGGAAAGCTTCATTTTAATGTTTTCAAAACATGCATTTAGAAATAAAACATTTCATTTTAGTTTTATTGTATTACACTTTCAGATTAAACTTTGGCAATTGTGTTGTCACTAAATTTTATTCATAAATTACTTATTTACTATACATACAACACTTAAAATACTATACTTATACATTAAGTCTTTATTGTTAGATAATTATTGAGTTCTAGTCAATTGATTTTCTGTATTTTCCTGTACACGCACACACACACACACACACTTTTTAACTATTTTGGGTAGCTAAATTGCATCTAACAATCCTGTTGGAAATACAAACCCAGTGTAAATCGCAAGTGCTAGAATAAATTGTGTGAATCTGTTGACTTAATTTCCATGCTGTGTGATCCGGGTTGAAGTGTATTAAATTACCACTCATTCAAGTATATTTAAGCAAACAATTTCAATAGTTTCAAAACTAAATAAATTCAACTGTCAGAAATCAAAATACACACAACATAAAATAAGCAGAAGATACAAATCCTACAAAACATTTTATTAACAGTTTTCACAGCCTCATTTAAACAGCTTTTTTGACACTTTTCTCCAACAGTAATAATGACAATCAAACGGAAACAGATCACATGTCATTTTTGGACACGATCCATCAAATGTATTTGCATTGATGAAATGTATGGCATCTCTTTAAATGCAGCTTTAAAGCCCTGTATTTAAACCTACTTTAAATCATCAAATACTTGTTCATATTTGTTGCATTTTTAGTGCATATAAAACATAAGGGGATGTACAAAACATTGCATACTACTCCCCAAAAGAAGAAAACACTTAACATGAACATTAAACATTAATTTACTCAGTAGCAAAAATGCAGCATTACATTTTCATGTATTAATCATTTTATTTGAATTCATACAAATAATGAATTCCTTGAGCTACTGATCATTTCATTCTCCCTCTGTGGAATCTGTTAATGCTGCTGACCCCTTAATTGTCTTTGCGGTCTTTGCTTTGGCAGGCTTGAGAGCTTTCTCACTTTTTTCTTTGAGTTCAGTCTCCTCTGTTTCCTCTGTGCTGTTATTCTTGTCCACTTTCACCTTACGAAGCTTCTGTTTTCCCTTCACAGGCGCAGAGAAGGTAAGCGATGTTTTATTAAATTCTAAAGGAAAGAGCCCCACGTCCCCATCAAAGCGGTTCTTGGCCACCTGAAGGGACCTACGGCCTGGACACGTCACCAACTTCTTCTCCTGAAGGATGAACACATTATCTGCCTCCTGACTGGCCTGATATTGGGGAAGTGATACATTAGACTTCTTATAGATAGATACATTAGATTTTCTTATAGATAGAGACTAAACATGTACATGTAAAAATTTGTATCTCAAGTTTGCACCTAAGGAAGTCAGTCTGTATCTACCAACCTTGGCTGTGCCAAAGATGGATGCTGTCTGCAGTTCTTTATCATCTTCTTCTTTCCGAGGGTGGATAATTAAAGTCACATGACAGCAGCTGTTTGTGGCAAACTTCCTGAAGGCTCCAATGATGTGGTCTTGTACTGCAAACCTGAGGAATAAAAAGACATTTGGTTATCCAGTTCTCTCTTTCTCTCTCTATATAGATAAGATCACTTTTTAAATTGCCCCTATTATGCCATTTCAAATATTGCCTTTCACGCAGTGTGTAATGTAGTTGTATGTGAATGTAAACGATCTGGAAAGTTATAAAGCTGAAAGTGCACAATAAATAAAGTTATTGTCTAAGCCTAAACAAGTTGTCAGTAATTTGAATCCCACTTCTGTAATTCCTACACGTCACGGGAAAACATATTTGGTTCACTCAAACACTGTAGCTTGTTAGTGTGGTTAACATCATGTCGAGAAGACCCTGTGTCCAATGCTGTGAAAGTACATTTGTTTTAATTCACTTCCAAAAATGAGGTTGCAAAGAATCAGTTGTTAAAATTCACAGCAGTACAACCCCAATCTTTTTTGTGTGTGTGTGTTTTACTGACGACTGCTTCTCTAATCTCGGAAAGTTTAACGCGGGATTCACAAATCGCTTGCTCTTGAAAGATGGTTCAGTACCCAGTTTATTTGGACCAGCTGGCTCCACTGAATCACAACCTGTAAGTATGATAAATAATTGAGGGTTATATTTTCTAAAGACGTTCAAAATTAAGAACTATGACAATGGTTGTATCGTTCACCAACACACGCTGAACACGGAAGACCAATCACAACAGACTGGGCCGACTGACCAATCAGAGCAGAGTAGGTTTACGGAAAGGAGGAGTTTAGAGAGACAGCATCTTAGAACTGCTTCAAACAAATATTTTGAGAATCGCTGGAAAATGAGGCAAAAAAGGGCATAATAGGGGCACTTTAAGAAATCCTTTTATAGAAATCTCACTCACAAAGAATAATAACTGAGCATTACTAGAAAAATTATTACTGACTACACTATTTCCATGACCATTCAAGATTTTATAATTTTATACTTTTCCAAGCCTGGAAATCATGGTTTTGAATTTCCCCAATACTTCTAGGTTTTTCAAGACCATAGAAACTCTTAAATAAAGAGCATATTAAAATTGTTGCCTTACTTGTCCAGAGACAGGTTCTCCTGGCCCATCATAAACTGCAGGTTATCAATGACCACATGACTGATGTCATACAGGTAAACGGCATGCTGCATGGTATCCAAAACAGTCCTGTGCAGGGTGCAAATATAAAAGTCATTTGATTTTTTTTTTTAAAGCCTTACATAATTCACAGAAAAAAACAAAACAAAATTCACACAGAAAAAAACTCACATTGCCATAGGACTGGCAAAACAATATATATTTACAATAAAACAATGTATTAGCTTTTATAAAAGAAATGGCAATAATTTACTTGATGTTCTGCTGTCCATGGAAGGTCATAAAATAGAGTGGCAGGTCCTCAAACTTGTCAGCCCACACATCATATTGATCCAGGTTCTCCTCAAGCCTTTGCTTGGCAAACTGGGTCAGCATAATTTTGGCCAGGCGCACATTGTTGATTTCAAAGCTGCCCCATAATGTGTTGACACCCTGTATGCACAGATCTAAGGCAAACTCGCTGATGAAGGTGGTCTTTCCACTGCCTGTTGGACCTACATACAAATACACACACAAGAAGAAATACAAATATTACATTATATTATTTATTGTTAGTTTAATATTTATGCACATACTATATTTTACACATTGCACAAAAATATTATTATATTTCGCATAATACTACATACTGTTACATGATACAAATACTATTCAATTACTTTTATTATATATATATATATATATATATATATATATATATATATATATATATATATATATATATATATATATATATATATATATATATATATATATATATATTTAATTAATAATATGCATATATATATGTCTATGTTGGCTGTACCTGTAAAAACTGTCAGCTCCCCTTTGCGATGACCTTTAAGTATACGATTAAGCTCAGGGAATCGAGACCACTGTATCCCAGCCACCTGCTCCACATTAACCAGTTCCCCATATACATCCTCCCTGAGCTGCTTGAAGGACACAATGGACTTGTGGGCAGCAGGGATTGAAGCCTTGACAATTCGTGCCAAGTTCCTGCCCTGGGCCAGTGCCTCACTGGGGCACGGCTGAAAGTCCCCTGGCCGGATAAGAGAACAGCGTTTCAGTCCAAGTTTCCTGGAGAATATTTTTGAGGCTTCCCAGGAGCGCATATCTCCCCCCAGCCACAGTGTGACTTTCTTGAATTGCTCCAGATAAGGCAGGAGGATCGGAGGCAGACAGCTTACACCCCGTGGCAAGGCCAAAGACGGAAGACCGGTAGCCTGACTCACCGCCATGCTGTCTACCTCACGTCCCGTGAGCACAACCTCACCGTCCTTCTGTCCTATCAAAGGCAGGCCGAAGAGGTTGTGGTAGTTGGAGATTTTTGGAATCGTTGCTTCGGTGTAGACCACACGTCCGTCACCTTTCATGGCAGCAGAAAGCAATTTAACACCCCGGAGACACGAGTCACGTCCACTAAACCAGGGGAACACCAAACTCTTGGTGGGCTTGAAGAACCTTACACCAAATTTCTTCAGTGTGGCGTTGGTGAGTTTACCAATCTGAAACATGGTTTTAATGAGCTGCACATCCTCATCCACGAGGTCGGTAAATGGCATACAGCTGTTCCATATTCTTCGCACCTCCTTCATCTCCATCTCTCTTTCTTCTTGCTCCTCCATGCTCTCAGGAAACCCCAGCAGCACGTTAGGGCTGATGGAGGTCTGGCTTTCATTCAACATCACCTCAATGCAATCCTGGAGGTCCTCCCAGCTCCCCTCCACTAAAGTCTCCTTACACAGAAACTGTCCCGTGGTTTTATCGATGAACAGAGCGTAATTCTCTTTTCCAGACCCTTCAGGTGCAGGTTCCATAAAAATACTAGGTGCATGTAAGCAGCTGTAGCCATCATGGAAAGGGATATCTTTGGAACGAAGATACTGCTTGATATCAGTCACTGTGAGGTGCTGTGCAGGGAAATCAATGATTGACTTTGCATCTCTTCTTAATGTTCTGAAGAAATATAATACAACAGCAGGTCTTAAATGGTTTTCAATACTATAGCAAGTTGGTGGCCTAAAAGAACGCAGCAGGACTGGATGGAGGCAGGGCTGGTAAAATGATAGATATCTCCAGGGTGGAAGATGAGAGGGTTTACAAGGAATACACCCCGTCCCCTGCAAGAGACAGCCTGCCCCCCTGAGAAACCTGCTCCTCCACATTTAACCGTTTATTCAGGACATCAGATCTGCAATGATCACAGAAAATTTGCACAATTATAATATGCAGTTTAAAAATGTGACTGAAAATTATTTACCCGTTACATTTTCCGTGATATTATGGTTTAAAAAAAAACATATGATTTCAATATTTAAAAAATGTAAATTACAATATATTAAGATATTAATGATGGGGACATGGAATTGTACTGCATAACAGAAATTACTTGCCTATCATTAACAGAGTCACCAATCATTAACAGATTATATAATGTATAACAGCTAATTAGTAGATCAAAGAGTTGCAAATGTCATTTATATATTTTCATTTAAGAATTTACATGAACTACTGATGTATTATAATGCTTGATACGGATTCATTAATGTAAGTTATTAAAAAAAATAACTGTATATTGTCTATGCATGACCCTTTACATTACTACTCAACCATAATGCACATCTATCAATAAAATTAATGAAACTACTAAAGAGAAACTGTGTCAGAAAACATATATAAGAAACATATATACAGTAAACATTTGAAATTACATATTGTACACATACATAAACTCACTGTTCTGTAAGAATCGCGCCAAACTGTTATCATGTGTCCTACTCAACATGAGGTCCGCACTCCAAAATACTTCCGTGTGAAACACGAAACTCTTGTCAACACGCAATAATCATATCTTTTCAAATAATTAAGATGCCTCATGTTCAAATTTCCTGTAATAAAGTTGTTGGTAACTTTCTGATTGTTACAAACTCTTTTGCAACCACTCCTTATGCGCAGCTTTTATTTCTACCCGGACGACAATTTGTAACGTACATGACATTACACATGTCTTCTGACGGCTGTCCTCTACATCTAATCATTCAAAGTGCGTGATAATACTCGAACCAGTACTGACAGCAAGCAAAGAGTGAATTGAACTGAATGTAGGGTCTCTGAAGAGGTGAACATGACTGCTCGAGGAACACCGAGTCGTTTTTTACAGAGCGTTCTTCACAATGGAGTGGGTCGCTATGTCTGTCAGCTGAAGCGAATATCTCTGATCTTCTCAAAGAAAGGCCAGGGCTCTTTAGGAGTCAGGTATGGGTTTACATCAACGGTGTTAAAAAACATTAGAATATTCACTGTGTATGGAGACCCAGCAATGATTATTTGTTGTATCTTATTAGTATTTTGTTAGTATG
Organism: Cyprinus carpio; assembly: GCF_018340385.1. Lineage (NCBI taxonomy): Eukaryota > Metazoa > Chordata > Actinopteri > Cypriniformes > Cyprinidae > Cyprinus > Cyprinus carpio. Next base: position 18,014,208 of record NC_056583.1, read on the forward strand.
CCCGATATAATATAATTGAATATAATGTAACAATAGTAGATTATATGATACGCAATCCTTTTTAAAAATATCATAGTGAAATATGAGAATTTTTAAAATATTTGTATTGCTATGTATTTATTATTTTTAAAACTATTACTTTTCAAAGAGAAAAATGTCAACCCTTTTTGTTTTGCAGGAGTTTTGAATGGTACTTAATGCAGTTTATGTTACAAATAGTGTGGGGTAATTTGAGTACCATGTTTCAGTGTGAGCATTTGATTATTTGTTCCGTTGTCAATCATGAAATTCTAATGCTATATATATTCCTCCAGGGATTTCATTGAGGAAGGTGTGGTCGACTTTGCCAAGAATAACCCAGGGACTGTGGTTTACATCTCCCCTCAGTCCTGCAGAATTCCAAAAATAGTAGCTGAATATTGTAAGTCTGAGCTTGTCGTTTCCTGCAGTATTTACTAAATGTTTACCATTTGAAGTTATTTTAATGTATAAAATACCTGTGCGCTCACTGTTGTTTTTTGATCTGTGCAGTGAATGGTAATGTGAAGGAGGAGACGGTCACCAACAAAGCATCACAGGAAATTGCAGAACTTATAACCAAGCTGTCCAACCAGTCAGGACTGGACATCATCCGCATTCGTAAACCCTTCCACACAGACAGTCCTAGTATCCAGGGCCAGTGGCACCCCTTCACAAATCGACCCCCCAGCATTGATCCAGTTGGCCCACAGGCAAAATAAGGACTTTGCATAGTATTTATTCTCTGACTGATGTTCTGACCTATTGGAGGAGCTCTGAACAAAATCAACACACATTCAACATGTTTTCAGCTGTTATTAGACTTTTAAAATGATACTTTTCTGTTTGATTATGACAGATCATTTGTGGCTTGATAAAGTTTACATAACAATGAAATTGTGCTTAAAAAAGATTCATTGTTTTTCACATTTATGTTGGCCTCGTATAATGCCCATCCCCTAAGAAATATAACATTTCCTCTGAGAAATAAAGTTTTGAAAATATTACTCTGTATGCTTATATCACTCACTTGTTTTGATGTTATTACCCAAACACCCCTGCACTAATAACTCCTAATATCTCAGAAAGCTATTCTTGACAGAATAAATTTGAACTAAAAGTCAAGGAATTATAGTAGTTACTATAGTACAGTTATTATACTAAATTAAAACTCTTGAAAAAAATGACTGTGGTGCAAGATTTTTAATTGATATACAGTAAAAAAATAAATAAAAAAAATTAAATGAAATATTAAATGATTTTTTAAATTTATGATTTTTTAATGATTTTTTAAATTCATTATATATATATTATATAAAATATATATTATATAAAATTATATATTAAATAAATTATTTTAGCTAGGGCAGTGCAAATGTTGCCAACATTTTATTTTAGTTTTACTTCATGTACTAAAAGCAACTAAAACTGAAATAAAAATGAAAAAGAACTACATGGACATATAAATAGAAAAGACAAAAACACAAATTTATTAAAATATAAAATGATAAAAATAAAAAAACTAATAATACCTCAATGATACTAAAAAAAAAAAAACATTGAAGGTATTTAATCTTTGTAAAAAATCTATTTATTGAATGATTTGGCAGGGTCATCATTACAATTGAGAACTTGCAGTTATAGCACAGAACAGAAATGTTGGGTCAGGAAGCACAGGAAATCATATTGTTGCAAGGCTGTAACCACATATTTATAGTTTTATGGGAGACCAAATGTAATAATTTGAGAATAGACCATTAAAAACCACTTTTCGACTAAGTATAAATCTGAATATTAGGGGAGAATATCTATGTTGGTTACTGTCCTGTTGATTACAGCTGCTGAGAAACCGACATGCATTGTGTGCATTTAATCTAGTGACAGCAACACAAAGCTTAAGGACACGCGAGAAAAGCTTTTCTCACTCCCACACATTACTGGCAAAAAAAGCAATAAACACATACGCCACAGCCCTTGATCAGGTTGGGGGCGTGGGAACATTAGAATATGTTGGCTGTAATCAGTATCAACAGTTTTGGCACTTCATATAATAAAAACAGCAAGCTAAACTCTGTGAACAAAATGTTACTGACCACTATGAATGACACTGAGTGCACAGTATGGCTTCTTTCAAGCTAGTTGTTTTCTTCTGGCTGTCGCTCGAACATGAAGATACAGCAACTGAGTTTCCACGGAGATGAACTGGTTGCTGGGTAGTAACCTAGCAAGATAACCTGAGGTTGAGCTTCTAATCAATGTAAGCCATGTATTAATGAATCAGAGGGACGTATTTATTATGTCCCATTTATTACAACCAGATGAGACTAATGTTCTGATCACAATTTATCCCCCCCAGTGAAAACTAGCTTGACCTATTATGTGGATTAAAGAAAGTTCTAAATTCAGAGCTGTGTTGCTAAGTAACGGATACATGGGGGACATACCAACAGGCCTGATACAGATGGGGATCTGGTTAAAATCTCCCACTGTGCCAGTAAATTAGGTTCAGGTTAGCCAGAGGTTTCTGTTTCTGCATGCAAAATGATCTTTAACCTTCGGGATTCACAAGATATAGAGACAGTAGCAATGATAATAAATACTTTAATAGGATGTAAACATCAGATATCATTTTGTACGTATAAGCTCTAAAATAGTGAAACAATATGTTCACAAATACACACCATGACTGACATGTTAGCATAGCAAAAACTTTGGGAAAATATTAAGTGCAAAACTTTCTGTGTGATTATAGGGAAGGCAGTGGATACACAATGACAGCAAACCGCTAATATTTAAATCGTGATGAATCACAGTTTATGACTAGAAGTACACCATAGGCGTACAGCACTTAGTCAACATTAAATCAAAATTGTTTACTTTCTTAATACGTGTTAATATTATGAACAATTCATCCTTGCACACTATTCCAAAGAAAAAAGTTTCATCACAATATAATAACTTTCTGCACCACTGAATCAACTTTTCAGCCTCTTGTGCTCATCAAGGATGCATTATTTGGTCAAAAATACTGTAAAAACAGGAATATTGAGAAATATTATTACAATTTCAAATAAATGTTTTCTATTGCAATTTATTTTAAAATGTAACTTATTCCTGTGACAGCAAAGCTAAAGTGTCACATGATCATTCAGAAATTAATCTGATTTGCTGATTAGGTGCACAAGAAACATTTCATATTATTGTCATAATTTGCCAAAAATCATGTTGTTGTTGTTTTTTTTTTTTTTATGAAAAAAAAACATTAACGATCAACATTTACAGAAACATAATAAAACAACTAAAAACTCAAAAATGCAGAATAAAAGTATTAATTTCTTTAAAAACTGATCCCCTAAATATTTGAACAGCAGTGTAAAACCCAAAAACCCAATAAAATTAGTCTTATGTTGACTTGTATAATGTATTAATATCAGTGAACCAAAAAGTCAGAATTTTATTTTTGACATAACATCAACATACAGTATGTTGACACCCATATGCAATTAGAAATAAGTCTCCCGGAAGACTGATCAAAAATGTTATATAGATCAGACAAGTGGTTGAAGCGCACAGATGCAAAATAACACCTGAATGAAAGGAAAACGTGAGAGAAGGTGAAAAAAGTCCGTGTGACGGCACTTGTGTTAGCTTCATGACTTACTGGCCAAAACAAGCACATCATGTCTCTCCCTACTCTTTCTGCAGTAAGAAAAGACTCCACATCTCTCTCTGCATCTTGATTGAGTCCTTGCTAAGCAGTGCTATTCCTGTCAGCAACACTGACAAACAGAGCAGCACAAGCTGGGAAAGCCACTAGAGAGAAACGACTAGAGCTGACTCAACACGTCTCTGCGTAACACTGTTGACAAACCAGAACAAAACCAGAGACACAATACACAAAGCAGAAATAAGACATACAGCTGTATAGATATTAGGACTGTCAGTTGAAATGTAATCAAATTAATTACAATATGCTGATTAATGAATCAAACTAATTTTAGTCAATATTTGTAGTTGAAACTACAATGTTGGGATCAGACGGCATAATTAAATGTGTTAAAATTTTTCATTAATATAGACTACTGTTCAAAAGTTTGGGGACAGCAAGATTTTATTTATTTAATTTTTATAATTAAAGAAATTAATACCTTCATTGAACAAGGACACATTAAATTGATCAGTGACTGTAAATATATTGTTACAAAAAATATATATTTAAAAAAAATGCATTTTGACCTTTCTGTTCATCAAAGAATCCTGCAAAAAATGTATTACGATTTCCAAAAAAATAATATAAACAACAACAACTGTCTTCAACATTGGTAAAAATAAGAAATGTTTCCTGAATACCAAATTGGCATATCAGAATGAATTCTGAAGGGTCATGTGACACTGAAGACTGCTGACAATTCAGCTTTGCCATCACAGGAATAAATTACATTTAAAAAAAATGGTTATAGTATTTCACAATATTGCTGTTTTTGTATTTACATCAAATAAATGCAGCCTTGGTGAGCATAAGAAGAAACTTAACCCATTAACCCCAAACATTTGAACTCTAGTGCATCAGAGTTTAACAAATTCATTTTAGTAAATTACAATAATAAACTGACAGCACTAATAGAAATACATTTATGTCTGAGGTTTAAAAGTCAATTAACCAGGTGCACTGTCATGCATTCAAAATGCAAAAAATAAACTAAATGCAAACTCATCAAACTTCAAACGTCCTGGCATTTGGGCTTTTACTTCCGTTTGTGAGCATCTCATTCGACAGGGTAATCATGCATCAGAGAGAGTGTTTCTTCCAATTTGAGATCTATTCACTCCTGACACACTGCCAAAGAGAAACACAACTCATCCCTGAAGGAGGCGTTGAATTCTACAGCTGAGTGGCTCTGAAAATGACCACCTCTGTATCTGTATAGATGTCACTGATGCACGTGCTTACACTCACTGCTCCTGCAATCTGACTCCAATCTAGTGTGAAACTGTGTAAAAAGTCCAAAGCCCAAAAACCTGTGCCCTCACATTCATGAAATGTTGCCAATAGGCTCGAAACCCAAACTCTTTTTGAATTATTAATGAACTAGCAAGGAAGTTTTGAAAATGCTCTGATTATTAGTACTTTGATAATAAAATGATTGTTTTTTAAATCAGGTGCAATTAAGCAAAAACAAAAAATCTGTAAACGTCTGCATTTGAGCAATAACACCACATTGACTATGTACAAATGTGCATTTCTTTGCTGAGAAAGTCTTTGGACAGTGTTCTTAAGTCTCTTACTTCTCCTCCTCCTTACTTCTCTTATGTCTTGCGTGTACTTGATTGAAGATCATCTTGTGATTTTTACACTTCAAGGTCCACAATCTAAGTGTCTTTAGCTACATTTGATGTCTATGAAATTCAAAGTAAATTTGACCAAACTCAGAAAAATTTTCACGAGATTCTCAAAGGCTGAAGTTGTATATCGAGAAACCATGAAGAACTTCAAAACATGTTTCTCTTGGCTCTTATACAAAATGTAAGCCTCCACACCACAAGGGGGCGATATAGTAGTGGTGCGAGATCATGCTACACTGAGCTCTCATCTGGCTGGATGTCCAGCTGTGTGTGTTTCCTCTTTTCTAGAATCTTGTTGAGCTCCTCGGTGAAGGAGTGGTAAAGCGGAGACGTCATTTCCGTGTCCGTCTGCCTCAGGAGCACGTAGCTATTCCCGTTCATCTTTCTTAGCACACTGGGCAACGTGGCTGACAGACCATTGGTATACTCCGATGCGGGCAGGGGCGGCGGCATAGGAAGTGGCGGCGCGGGCGGAGGTTCCTTGCTAGGCGTGGTCTGGATGTCCACTGGAACGATCTGTAGAAACTCTCCGTCTCTTGACATCGCTCTGCTACACCCCTCCGTTCTGCCATTGCAGTGGCTGGAGATGGTTTTAAGCTCAAAGTGAGAGCTCCTCTTTCTTTCGGCTGCTGTGTTTACAGACAGAGCTTGCTGGGAGTACTTTCTGGCATTGGGAGAGCTGCGTGCACAGAAGCTAACGTACAGGAGGACCACCGTTAGAACCAGACAAAGCCCACCGAGAACAGCCACCAGAGAGATATACATAGCCTCCATGTGTCTGTAGTTCTGGAGCTCCGGTCCAGAAGGCAACAGCCCCGGTGGGGGCGACAGAAGCTGCTCGACAGGGCCGCTGGAAGGACTCAGAGTTGGCGCAGTTGCGGTGGTGAATAAACTTTCGGGTAAAGCCGTTGGGCTCCCTGAAGGATGTGATGCAGGAGGTGGAACGGGTTGGACCTGTACCAAGTAACTGCGAACGGGAACCCAGACACCGTTCTCTACTGCGTAACAGCGGTAGTGTCCACTTTGCTGATTCTGAGTTCCAATGATAAGGAGGCCATCATTGCCGGTGCGGTAGCCGAAGTCTACACCATAACCTAGCAGCTTCTGACCGTTCAGCGTCCAGTGAGGGGTGGCCAGGTTAGAACGAATTTCACACTGTAACAGAACATCATCTCCTGCCATCACTGCACGTGTCCGGTGCATGACAAAACCTGTAAGATGTAATGTAAGGCATTATTAGTCTACTCTTAAAAGTCACCTGACTAGGCTGCTCAGAAATGATTCACATGCAAACACACCATCGCTTGTAATATTAGTACAGCCTCTGCTTCCCATCTGGACGTCCTGGACGAGACTGTATCTACAAGACACAGAGTTGCACTTATTAAAGTCATTAATCGAAGAATGCAGAACACACTGTGAAGGTATTTCGGACACTGGGCCTGAAAATTAAAAACAAGAGACCAATGAAACTAAAAATTGGCTTTAGCAAGAAAATGAGTCACTTTACTCACCAGCTGGCATTACATGGTTTAAATCACACTGCAAGAACAATAATCTGACTCTCACTGATGCACATCTTCTAGCAACTTTTATCTCATTGGAAAGTTTACCATCAGAGGTTTATTTAAGATGCCTAAAGTTGTTAATTTCTCAATATTCCTCATTTGTGTATTTCCATTCAAGGCAGGCTTATAATTGTGGAGACACAATGACCTCCACTGTTTATCATAAATGTGACCCTGGACCACAAAACCAGTCTTAAGTCGCTGGGGTATATTTGTAGCAATAGCCAAAAAACATTGTATGGGTCAAAATTATAAATTTTTCTTTTATGCCAAAAATCATTAGGATATTAAGTAAAGATCATGTTCCATGAAGATAATTAGTAAATTTCCTACCGTAAATATATAAAAACTTAATTTTTGATTAGTAATATGCATTGCTACGAATTCATTTGGACAACTTAAAGGTGATTTTCTCACTATTTTGATTTTTTTGCACGCTCAGATTCCAGATTTTCAAATAGTTGTATCTCAGCCAAATATTGTCAGATCCTAATAAACCACACATCAATGGAAAGTTTATTTATTCAGCTTTCATATGCTCTATAAATCTAAATTTTGAAAAATTGACACCTAAGATCTAAGTTTTGTGGTCCAGGGTCACAAATATACAAGACAAAAACAGCTAAATCCATTGTCTTTTTTTTTTTTTTGAAAAATAATGCAAAATACAGTTTCATGTAAAATAAATATTTATTATATACTGTATCATGAAAAACTACAAAAATAAAAATATTTATATAAATCGTATAAAAAGTTTCATTTTTTTTTTTTTATTTCCCAGATATTATAATTCTGACAATTCTAACTAACTAAATAAGAACTACACACAAGAATAATCATGCAAAACAATAACTAAAACCATAACTACAACATAAATAAAACATTTGTATGCTAGTTAATTTAGGCATCGCAACATTATAGCATAAAATATACCCAATAAAGATAATTGTTTTTTTTTTAAAATCTGCTATAGAAAAATATACTGTTTGAATCAAAATCTCAAAATAAGCAGAGATCATAAATCCAATATCTGCCAATAAAAGGTCAATACTGGTATCTGATATGGTGATATTATATTGTGCATCCCTAGTAATTTTTTGAAAGTTCATTGACACAAAAATTACTTTTGGACTATAGTAACATACACAGTACATATGTGAAAACTGTTATTAAAAACACCAGATGCCTGCACTTACCTGTTAGCATAAGCTGCTATTTCAGCACACACTCTACCATCCCAGCCGCAGAGCGGATCTCGTGCAAACACACAGTCATAACAGGAGGTGTAGCGCTCACAGGATGACAGGGGTACTTGCACCACTCCGGTGGCAGCGCTCACATATATACTGTTCTGTTGAACAAAAGTGCACATCCTAAGATTTTTGGCGCATCTAAAAGCATTTGTACTATATGCCTGGATTCTGTGCTGGTTTTTAATGGGTGCTAGGTGTATCATGTACCTGTTTATGTGATATCACCATGTTATTGATTGGTTGTTTCTTCTTAAACAGCTGAAGCTCCTCAATGATGTGAACACGGTCTCTGATCTTTATTGCCCTGTGTAACCACCCCTCATCTGGAGAGAGGCATACGAAAGGTATGAACCCAAATATACAGTTTCCATAAAAATATTAACTGTTTTCAACATTGATAATAATAAGAAATATTTCTGGAGCAGCAAGTCAGCATATTAAAATGATTTCTCAAGTATCATGTAACACTGAAAACTGGTGTAATGGCAGGTGTGAGGTTTTGCATCACAGGAATAAATTTCATTTTACAATATATTAAAACAGAAAATTTGTATTTTCATTGTAATAATATTTTTTACAATATTACTGTTTTTATTGTATTTTTATTCAAACAAATAGAGCCTTGGTGAGCATAAGAGACTATTTCTTAACATTAAAAAAATCTTACTAACACCAAACTGTTATAATCTTAATATCACAATCAAAAATCAATCAAAATGATCTTTTTAATCTCAATATCATAATAATAACTAACAAAGGAAATTGACTTTTACCTGTTCCAATGAAGAGCATGTCATAGACACGTCCATCCAAACCCACAACCTGTTTTACAGCGATCTTGGTGTAGTTTGCGCTCCTCTGGAGCAACACAGGACGTCCTCCCACTGGCTGGATCTGTCTGGACATTAAAGCATGTCTCCGGGCGAAATTCAGTACGTTGTCAGGGAGATCCCGGGAGGAATTTATGAGCAGGGCACGATGCTGATCAGTTATACACTATAGAGAAACAAGGCCACTGTTATGTAACATTCCCGAGAAGAGTGAAAATAGAAACAATGCAAGACTCCAATACGAGTCCCAAAGAGCTGTCATATTATAACAGATATTAGATATTAGAGAGTGACAGTTTATGAGACTATTTTGCATCTCACCGAACCAGGCCTCGGTCCTGGAACTTTCCCAGTGTACTCCCTCCATTTGGTGTCCTGTAGCTCCATGTAAGGCCCATCAAAAGCTATCTGGACATCTCTGAGGGAATACTGACACACTGCAGACATCTTAACATTTCTCCTAGCAGTAAGAAAGAGAATGAAAAAGGGGGAGAGATTAAAGGAAGTTTCCTGATTTAATAAAACTTAAGCATAAAAATGTTTCCTTAAAGGGATAGTTCACCCAAATACGCCATGATTTACTCACCCTCAAGCCATCCTAGGTGTATATGACTTTCTTCTTTCAGACGAATACAATCAGAGTTATATTTAAAAACATCCTAGCACTTCCAAGCTTTATAATGGCAGTGAATGGATGATATTCAATAGTCCAATAGAAGTCCAATAAACTGCAACCATCCATCATAAAAAGTGCTCCACACAGCTCCGGGGGGCTAATAAAGGCCTCCTGAAGTGAACTGATGTGTTTTTGTAAGAAAAATATCCATATTTAAAACTTTATAAACCGTAATATCTAGATTCTGCTAACCAGTGTGTGTGTGTGTGTGTGTGTGTGTGTGTGTGTGAGAGAGAGTCACCCATTCACTGCCATTATAAAGCTCGGAAGTGCTAGGACGTTTTTAAATATAACTCCGATTGTATTTGTCTGAAAGAAGAAAGTCATATACACCTGGCTTGTGGGTAAGTTAATCATGGGGTAATTCATTTTTGATTTTCCTTCAACCAGGTTATAAATACAGAATTTTATGGTATTGACACCATTGTGGAATTGCAAACATTGCTGAAAGACCAAATGTCTACATGTTGTTGGGCAAATTTAGTGAATTATTTACTAATTCGTTTGTGTGTGATTGATGAAGAAGAAATCAAGCTGTCATATCTTAAGGAGTGTTTTCTAAACTTACAAATGACTGTGAATCTGACTGAACCTGTATCCTTATAGCGAAAGACAAAGCTAATAAAGCACAGAAACAAACCCATTGCACTTTTTTCACATGTGGGACACAACACTAGGAAGTCTCAAAATGAAATACTAATGTTATTACTCCCTTCAGGCCGATAAATGGGTTTGCCACTCAATGCTCTGTCCTGTTTACTACCTGGAAATGGGTTTGATAGGAGAATTTGGTCCCCAACTAGTCTGTAGACATTTAAAGGGCAGTTTAATGTAGCATGACTCTGCATACTCTCTCTCTCTCTCTCTATTCTGCCAATTCAAATACTGGGCCAGTGTCCTGTGTCCTATTGTGAGTGTCCCTGCTATGGTGAGGAAAGCACATGGGAATATATACAGATCAGCTTTCATGCTAAAATAGTCAAAAAAACTCAGAGAATGAAGATAACAGGGTCACATGCTAGAAGATTAATGCTACTTCTGTTCACATCACATTTGACTGCAGCACTCCTCTCACTGTAAAACATTCAACCCACTAAAACTAAAGGCTTAGGTTTAACTGCAGCCTTACATTTTAAGCAAAATCAGTGTGGTGCCACAGTTACAACATGACTACAGTTACCAATTTTACTACTTTTTGACTACTATCTATCTATCCATCCATCCATCCATCCATCCCTTGCCTTCCTAGACAAAATTAAAAATTATAATTGGTGACAAAATTAATTCACTTTAAATTGTATCCTGTTTGGTACCATAATTCAAATCCAGGAACTGAACTGGTATTTAAAAAGGCATTCCCAGTTCTGTTTTAAATGGTACAAAACCTTTTCCAGGTTCACAGTCCAAGTGAATTTTCTCACCACTCAAGTCCAAAAACACCATAAAAGGCACTGTCATGTCCGTTGCTTCCCTCGACGACAAAAACGCTGCGTAGGACGTTGAAATGAAGCTCATAATCAGGAATGGCACACACCAATCTGGCCTTGAGAAAGGATGTCCACTTCCTCTGAAGAGTCCTCTGCCCTCCAATGTCACCCTGTGAAAGACAAACAAAAAGCATCTGACATAAAAATCAAAGCAAATTACATGTAAAAATATGGCTTATTTTTATTAATTCAATAGAGCAGTAGGAACGACACGATATACATATGTATTATGTGAAGTCTGCAGTTCTTTGAAAGCGGTCTCCTCAGGGGCATGAGTCACACTAGCTGTAGAAATATTAACAAATGATGAACACAATATCGCTCCATCTTACAATCTAAAGGGATGTGATATAATTGAGTTTAAATGATAAATTATGATAAGGTAGCTTTGCATCACACTGCAAATTCCTGTCAACTGTCAAAACAGAGGTATACTGAGAAGTATTATCCGTGGGAATTTCTACCAACCCACCCCATGGCATTTTGCATAATTCACATATACCCTTGAGAGCAGTTCACAGCCAAATGCACCAAGCACTGGTATGTAAAACTCTCCTGAATTAAACATTCAGCTTCAGATGACACAGTTGTGGGCACAAAAAGCTGTCCTAAATGTGCTAACAGCATTCTGCTCAGAAACAGACTCCTTCTGACTTTAGTAGTAACATGAGGGCCTTCAGGCTAATTGTGGTGTCAGTTCACATTCAGTCAAGAAGAAGAAAGACCAGAACTGAGGATGGTTTAAATATAAGAGTAAAGGAAATAGATACTTCTGTACAGTTTCTCCATAACAAAAGTTATTAGCAATGTTGTCACATGATCTAAGTATCAGATATATGTGTCACTGAAAATGGCAATTTCATTCTTTTTATTTCTAAAAAAGCACACTGTGTATACTTGGCTGTAGAAAAAACTTCCAATCTGTTAGGCAAACTATATCATAGTTGAAATGTAGAGAAACAGATTAGAGAGGAAAAATGAGAATTACAGAGAATGTACAGTGTTACATATGCTCATGAAGACATCTGGGGCAATACAATAATCATTTTCCTCCTGCTCATTATTGCCATTATCCCAGCATGGCATGTTTTTTTACTTTGACAGGAAATATTTTCATAATTACTATAAAATGTATTTATGATGCGTAAACACTGAAAAGCAATATTTACTTTAGAGTACCCTACGTAAAATTGCTATTTGGACCTTAATTGTGGACAACACATCTTTCTTTAAGTTTTTTTTTTTTTTGTGTGTGTGTGTGTGTGTGTGTGTGTGTGTGTATGTGTGTGTGTGTATTTTCTACGGAATCTTAAACTAATGCAAAGCAGAAATTAGGCTAAGCATTATACTGTGCTTTGTGGCTGATGAAACACCCATAATCTCTTGCTTCTGATAATTAATTTATAATTTTTTTGGTTAAAACATGGTAACTTATAGGGATACTGCTTAGTATTAACAGTTTGTTGCAGTACTCATTAGCAATTTATTTAACTTTTATTGTTGTTTTGTGCACTATTCACTGTTAGGGTGATCCTCGGTGAACCTGCTTGGTCAGAATAATTTCTCAGTCACTGAACGCAGTGCAAGTCAACAGAAGATATTTATAGTATAGTAAGTAAGAGTTGCCTACATTTAGAAGACAAATTGGACTAATTTAAAACATCTTCTAACTGTTCTTCAACATCTTCTTGAAGCTGATTGAACTTACACCAAAACTTGTTTGTTGGGGTAAGACTGGTGTTTTTAACTTACACACAAAGTCCAAGTACGTCATGTCCTTTCTTTCCATAATGTTATGCTATTTCAAATAAATGTGACACTGATGTGACACTGTAAGCCGCAGTAATGGCTGCTGAAAATTCAGATTTGCAATCACAGGAATAAATTACATTTTAAAATATATTAAAACAGAAAACAAAAAACAAACAAACAAACAAAAAAAAAAATCGCAATTTTATGGTATGTTCTTGGTGAGCATAAGAGGCTTCTCTCAAAAAACATTACAAATCTTACCAACCCAACCTTTTGAAGAGTAGTGTGTACGCGTGGATGTGTACATGTGTGTAATCAGGCACATGGATGTGTGTGGCCTACTTTGGACTGGAGCTTCTTTCCCTCCTAACTCAGTAAGTCAAACAGTAAGGGACCTGACCTGCTTCCCAGAGCTGTGAAGTGTTAGCTGCAGAGTGAATGCAGGCTTGATATAAATGAAGATATAATGGTGAGGGGAAAATGTTGCGTGGTTTATCCGAGCACAATGAAGACACTAAATGAGATGAGAGTAATGCAGGTGGGAGAGCATGTGTGGGAGAAGGAAAAAGAGCGAGAGTGATAGTTCGGGTAGTGGGGCTTTATCTGCCCGGCAACAATGGCAAACCATTGAACCTCCAGGAATGTGTGGCACATGAGGTCAGGCTGGCGCTGTCATGGAGCTTGGATTAATTTTAACTCATTTGAATTGTACTTAGGAGCGATAATGTAAATTTGAACACCAGATTTAAAAAACACAGAACAACATACAACGGTTTTTCTTCATGTGCTCAACTCAAGATATATCCTGAACTTTACCTTACACACACGGGCCACCCTGGCCACTTTGGTCTGACTGGAGTAAGCTGTTGGTTCTGTGTTCCTCTCCGTGAAGAAGAAGTAGAGTTTGTCATCATCCCCAATGGAGCTGTTGATGCTCTCTCTGAGTAACGCTGAGCCAACAAAATCTGACTCTACGAGAAAGAACATCAGCATTAACTGCTGCCCACACCACAATGGACCAATTATGAGCCTTACAGATCTTCATGTGTGTCTGGGAAGTTTCAAAGAACATTGTTTATCGATTAAAATATAGTGACTCTTTTGGGATCTTCTGTTCCTTTTAATGTTATATCTGTGCTATTACTTTTCTAAACAATCAGACTATTTGATTCTTGTTTGGCAGATGAGACAGCAAGTACAAATAGAACATTAACAGACGGACCTAAGCCTTAGCAAGTAACCATTCAGAATACCATAGCAACTAAAAAGAAACATGCAAAAAAAAAAAAACAGTCAGAGCACCTTAGCAATGCCCTAGAAACTACTTACAATACTCAAACTTTACGGTTGCACAGGAAAACACCATTTACATTCTACTTTTTCAAATAATGGTCAACTAACCCAGAAGCCATCGTGTTGGGGAATCATCTGTCCGCAAGTTGGGGAAGGGAAAGTTACGTCGTATATCAGGGATGCTGCGAAACTCATACTGGGAGGCAGAGTACATCTCACCATCTGTAACAGCAAATCTTATAGGTCACACTAGAAGAAACATGCAAGTTATGAAATAAGGTTATGAATCTTTACCTATTATAAATCCAGTGTAGCCCTTTGTAGGGTCATAAGGACATTTCTCCTTTCCCTCCTCAAAACGCACAAAGGTAAAGCGTGCCACATCCTGACCAAAACAAGGAGATTTCAAAGCACCATGCTCTATCTTATAGTACTATATAAAACATTCATGACTGCAATTCCTTTGCACTTTGATGTATAGAATGAGAGAGTAAACGTCTCACTATGTAAGCACAGCGTGGTCTGAAGGCATGTGTCCCGCAGGTGTATAGGTGAGTGTCATTGTATCTGTCCAGGAACCGCACATGATTGTAGCATTCAGTCTGTGATGAAACAAGCAAGAAATTATTCTAGAACACATATTATAAAATAAATAAAAATAAATAGATACATTATGCAGTACCATATGCAGACTTTAGGGGGTGCTGTGGAGACAACTGCCAATAGTCAAAAATGTTTTATTATTGTTTAAGAGTGTGAATCAAGGTTCTTATTGTTAACTAAACCCATTTAAAAAATTGTTACTTGAAATAAAATAAATGTTAACTGAAGAAAATCGATATATATATGGATTATATTTTGTTCTCACTCTCACTTCTTTACATCAAAACCACCATCAATTTTGCCTTTGTCAGGAAAATCAATGTTCATCTTGTTTTATGTCAACTGTGCACAAGAATCTTTTGAGCAAGTGATATATGGTTTCCTGTACGGTTGTCTATACATCATATATAGCACTATACAGCACTTCAGATGTGGTTTTCCATTTATAGATCCATTTAAAAGAAACTTTTACCTAAAGCAACTTAAAGTGAATTCAGGCTATTCATTTTACCAGAACTTATCAATCAATGACATGACATTCAATTGAGCTGCAAGATTTAGGGAAGGATATCCTACACATCAAGAATGGCAATACCTGATTGTTCTTTCCTTTGCTCAGGCACTGCCTCTTCTGTTCAGCAGACGCTGCCCATTCCAGCTGTTATATAGATGTGGACAACAGCTATGATCAGCCCAACTCCATTAGGTAGAGAAATAAAAAAACTGAACCTTATTGTGACAAAGGCAGAACTCACAGATAGAGAGATATCTGTGTCAGAGATGTTAGTGGTGTCCAGTTTGTAAATGGCTTCTCTGGCCCCAACATACAACAACCCTGGTCCATCCTCCAGTAACAGAGAGCTATAGTTCACTGCAGCTCCATGGAAACGATTACAACCCAGCAGCCCTGTGAACAGCGAGAGAGACCCAGTAAAAAAAAAACAGAGACAAACATTACTAAATCATGTCAACAACATAGAGATCCACTCATAGCTCTACACTGTTTGGTCTATTATTGGAAATATTTAAACTGAGATTAACAGATGGAGAGCTGAATCCGTATCAAATGGCAACAAAGAAAACATGACCATGAAAACATAATAATAAAGCAAAGCTCCATTCAGCAGCATGAGAAGTTATGGAATGAATTGCATTAATGTGACATAGCTTCACCACAAACTAAGATCTAACGTCACTGTAAAAAAACAAAGGCTGGCATAATAAAAAGAAAGAGGGAAAAAAATGTGAGGTGCTGTAAAAAAGTACTGGATTTAACACTTCCTGTTTTTATGTACAATGATAAAGTGTCTTTCTGAAATATTGACGTATTTGAGTGGTCTGCTTCCTCAAATTAAGGGCATAAAGTAAACCCAGGCAAATTCTGAAGGTTAAGGACTCGCCCATCTACAACACTGCATGCTGAGATTGCCTGCCCCATACTAAGAGACGGGTGGGCTATGCTGATGAGACTTGGCAGTATTAGGCCACATATCAACCATGGTACCCCTCAAATGCCCTTCCCCTAACTCTCAAAACACCCATCCCCCAAACACGGTGCTAAAGTCTACATCAGCAACAATATACAATAAATCCAGTATGTGAGCTTGGAACACAAAAGATTTGGAATCAGAATTGAAAAGTGATCATATTTTCCATCCTCTTTCTGAGTAGTGTACTAAAATACTCTCAGAGAGAGAAACAAATAGTATGGCCATTGTATTCCAATTACAGAATGAATAACACTAATTAGTCAGCTCATTTTGGTAAATCAAAAGCATACAGACAGTCCCTTTCAAGTAAAGTCTGTTCACTTATTGGCCATATTCGCCGCACCTCTGAACGCCTTCTACTTGAATGGAGAAATCCTGAAATCTCAAAAACTGCCTGCCACACTCACATTTCCAATTATCAACAAAGTCTGACATAAATTGTCCCTTAAATGTTTTTTCTTATGCTCAAATAGCATTACAAAAGCAGTTTGGTTTTCAGTTTGGTCCAGCGAATGTGCTTGTGCAGCCATAAGCACATCTCAGGACACTGACTGTTTCTATGACAACCAAAGTCTCTAACTGCAGCTGCAGTGACACCATGACTATGATTGGCTCTTTTTTTTTTTTTGTAAGGTGGCACTTTTTCCGCCATACGAGTGCACTGTGTCTGTATTGCATATATAAAGTCTTTAATTCAGAGCAGCAACCAGAGTTTTCCTATTCCCTAACGAATGCCTCTTATAAGCCGATTCTTTTTTGTGAACCAAAAGCATACAGCACAACCAGTGTAGTCTAATTCCAAAACGAATGACTCTTATGAGCCAGTTCTTTTTAGTGAATCAAAAGCATATAGAGAAAACAGTGTAGCAGTCCGATTTCTGAATTAATGACTCTTGTGTGCTGGTTCTTTTTGGTGAGTCAAAAACATAAGGTAAAACCAGTGTAGTCTAAATCCTGACTGTGAGTCGGTTCTTTTTAGTGAACCAAAAGCTTACAGTGCAACCAATGACTCTGGCTTTTTTTTATGAATCCTAAGGCATACAGCGCAACCAAATTTTTTGGGTGAATCAAAACCATACAAAACCATACAAAGTGCAGTCTGGTTCCTTAACGAATTATTATAATGAGCTGGTTCTTTTTAAAGAATCAAATACATACAGCTTACAGCTTACTGAGATTTAATTCAGAGGGGTTACAGACTGGTTATTTATATGACATTGCATAAAGATACACATTATGAGCTCTGACAGTAATATTTTACAAATATCAACACTAAAACAAAGCAGTGCAGGTCTAGTGTTGTTTGAGCTAGCGTGAAAATGAGTGACAGTATAAACCAAAAAGTCAAGGCCATGAGGATCTAAACTGTCAATCAAAGAAAGGTCGCAACAGACCTGGGGGTTGCTGTGCGAGTGGGAGGGCCAAGGGCTAAAATTACTCATAACAGGAAAGAAAATATTAAGTCATGCAAACACGATTCAAGACCTCAGGCAAAGTGACGACATTCTGTTTGTGTTGTTGATCCTTGTGTCTCATTGTGTAGATAGAGAAAGACGGGGACTGTAACACACACACAGTGATGAGTTCAGTGCTGACGATAAACTGAGAGATCACACAAAAGCCCAAAGCTTGTGTGTCCTTGGACTATGTGTGCACACAGCCACTCATACACACACATCCACACCACTATTACTTTTTATAATCACATATCAGGATTTAAGAAAAGGGAGAATACAGAAATTTGGATGTACGTTGCTAGAAATTATAAGAGAGTCCCATATTATAAACATCTGACATGTTTGTCTCTGGAATACTTGATTTTAATTAGTCAATCATGGCACTGAGTGGTCAAATATTTTCATATAATGACTGCTAAACTCTATATCTGGGCACTGTCTATGGCAACATACCGCTGCTGCTATATTGTCTCATTTGTGTCTCACTTTTTTCATATCAATGCAAGTTAAAATATCTCATTACCACCATCCTGAGACTCAAAATGACTAGTTACTAATTACTATATATATATATATATATATATATATATATATATATATATATATATATATATATATATATGATGACTATAAAACTGTTAAAAAAAAACTTTCCAGCAACACTTAAAAGAATATTGGGGATGCAGTCTTTGTCACATTACCAATAGATAGTAAGAAGATTAAAAAACTTTTTTTTTACTTTAACCAGCAAATTATTTTTCTGAAGCATTTTGTATTCAATTCAATTCAAATTTATTTGTATAGCGCTTTTCACAATACACATTTTCAAAATGCATTACAATTCATAACAATCAATATTAAACAATCATTTAACATTAATGCATTTTATGTATACTAATTTCATCCTTTTTTATCATTATAAATATTATATTAATTATTGTTTTATTAATTATGGTATTTTTACTTGTTTTCATACAAAGTAATTGATTCTTATTGTAGTGCTTGTTTTATTTGAAAGCATTTTGAGCTGCATTTCTTGTATGAAAGGTGCTATATAAATTTGATTTATAAAAAAATATATATATGTATATGGCCAGAAGCTCTAGTCCCAATTTAAAGCTAAAAATTAAAACATGAAAATACAAGATATTTCAGTTAATCAGCTTGCAATGTATAGGAATACCAGGACAGTTATAGAATACTACTGCTCCCTGTTGCATGCTTTCACTGAAAATGTTCATATGCAGATTAAAATGTTATGGTTTTTAAAAATGCTGTCATTATTTTGTGTTAAGAAATTTACTTATGATTTTTTTAAACTGTAAATGTACATGGAAATCTTCAATAAAGAATATATTTATGTTATTTATTTTAGGCTATTTGCATTTATTTCTGTTTAAAATTAGGGGACCAACAAGAGGGTTCCTACGTTGCACTCTTATAAATAAAGGTTCTTTACTGGCATATATGGGTCCATGAAGAACATCTGACATCCATGGAACCTTTCCACTGCACAAAAGTTCCTTTACATAGATAATTAAAAAATTCTTCACACTAAAAAATGCCTCTTTTAAGAACTGTTCACAGAAAATGTTTCTTCTATGGAATTTCTGCATAGGTGTATAGGCTTAAAAAAACAAAATTACACCAGTATGACATGCACACTGTGTGTCAATGAATCAGTTTTCATCTAATTATTTGCAGCACTCCATGATCACAATTTTTAAAAAACACTTTCTTTCGGAACTGCTGTTATTCATAACATAACGGCAAACAAGGGTCTCGGGTCTCACGAAAAATAGCCTCTGGCCTGCTAGTGCACAAACTGCCCTACCGCACCAGCTTATAAAAACAGACTGACTCTGTCCATCAGTGAGGGAACAAATCCATGAGCAGAGTCAACACAGCGCCCAAGGCCTCCTGTTGTGTTCTAGCAGTGTGTGGTTTGTTTACTGTTCCCTAGAATGAACACTGGAACCAAGTTTCAACCACACAACCTTGGTGCCAAGCTGGTAATATACAAATTTTGCATTCAGTTTATATGTATGAACTTGTATTCTTCTAATATTACAGTATATGTGGCTATAAATGCATGACATATGAAAATATGACAGTGTGTGGGAGGCTGTGTTATGGCTCAAGGACACACTACAAGGGCTAAGAATTGTAGCTCTCACCTCATGCTACAAACCCATGCATCTTTGTAGCATCTGTGTGTGTTTTTGAGACTTGACTGTTGACTCACTCCAACCCTGGTCCAAACAAACCTGGCCAGGCAGACGCGTTGCTCGTATGTCCAATCGGAATCGTGTTTGCTAGGGGGCAAGCACTGACTAAATAAATACTGACACTGGGTGAGAACAGTCAGCTTCAGACGTGATCAACATTACACATAAATATACTTAATCTTAATAATCTTACATCTCACAGTACCACAACACATACTAACACAAACAGAGCTCTGTATTGTATTGTGTACCAAAATAAAGTAATATGAGCCCAGATTTTTTTTATACATACTTGATTAAATGACTTGACATTTAATATATGCTTTTCATTTCAAATAATTTAAAGTGAGCTAACTACAGATCTGCTTCAGCCACCTTTTGATAAACACCTTGTCCAAAAAGCAATAATGGTCATTGATTGGTTCCAATTCTTGGCAGTGAACTGGTCGTTAACATTGTGGCAAAGTCCAAATCAAGTGTAAACCAAGCTCCCGATGATTAGTAATTTGTCTGTCCACAATAGTGAAAATGCTGCTAATCACAGGTAATCTGGAATTCTAGACGAATGAGATTTCAGAGATGACACAAAAATAAATATGAATAATACTAACAGAATGCTAGACATTTTTTAATTTGATACAGTTGCTGCATATGAATATGCCTACTTCCATACTATACTATAGGTGAAAAACAGAATGTGAAAAGAGCATTATGTCCGAATTCATAGTATTCATTTCGTCTAAACAGTAGATGAAATGCACCTGGATGACCCACTACTTCCACTAACATTCGTTAGTGCACATTCAGTGGACACTTTACTATCCCATAAAGCCACGAGAGAATTTGTGAATGGCAGTGAAGTGACACAACTGACACTTGTATGTCATGTGACATTAATAACATGGCGGATGTACGTCTATTTTTTAACGATCACAAAGTTTCAATCCAAAAATTGTACTTACTAATATGCGATTTCAGACACTGCTAGTCTTAAAAGTGCAACATTTGGCATTAGCATGCTAATTAATAGTAAAAAAAAAAAAAAAAAAATTAAGACAAAAATTGGTAAAACAATACAAAAAGAACTTGAAAAGAGTCATACATTTTAAAAATTGTTTCACATCAGGGAAATTCGTTGTTTTTTTTTTTGTTTTTTGTTTTTTTTTGGAGAAGAAATCAAAACTGGTTTTGAAAAAGCATTTATGCAGAGAAAATACAAAAAAAAGTAATTCCAGAACAATAAAATAAATTTCAGACACACTAAACCCTTTTTGCATAATATAAATATAATCTGTACCATGATGCCAATGTAAGCAACCACAAATGTATGTTTATTATTGATGTTATTTCTGTACAAAAAGAAGGAAGTAGATGGCACCACTTAAATCCTGTCACCAAGACAACAGCAACCCCCACGCAGATAAAACCCCCTCCATCAGAGGGCTGGATTCTGTGGTTTTGGTTTATCAAGCCTACCTTTTTATGAGTCCCGGAGGAGAGCTATTTTTCTTAAAGCATGTTTAAAACAAACAGTGAACGTGAGGCATGCATTTTAAGTGTCTTTTCTGTGATCCTTAGTGTTTTCAGGAAATCTTACCTTTCTGCTCAAACAGTAAATATAGATCTAGCTTTTTCTCCGCAGCAGTTTGCCTCGACTGAAATGTCTCCTGACCTTACACGATAACTCTCATACTGTGATTTTATTTATCAAACGTTCAACAGAAACTACCCACACCATTTGACCAATGAGTTATTGCAATTTAACATAACTTTTCTATTTTAACAGTAATAGAATAAATAAATAATTTAATTAATTAATAAAAATACTAAAATTACTCAAGGTCTTAGATATTCAATAGACAGACACAGAAAAAATCAAGAGATACATGCAGACGTCTCTTAAGACCCCAGATGCACTTTTCTCCTCACCCCGCTACCCCAGACGAATTACACATGTATACATATTTCATTTCAGCATTATTTCAGGTCTGCTAAGCACTATGAAAACCAGACAGCCATGAACCCAACGACCTGCAGATAAAAAGAAAACACTCCATGTACTCAAACCCACTACAGCAAAGTATTAAAGCAAGTTAGCACCTTTCGTTACACCCACAAAATGATCTTTTCTTGAATTCAACATTTTAACACTCTCTCCGAATAGACATATTGTAAGACACAAGCGTGATTTAGCAGAGATTCAACGCTCTTACATGCATGTCTGTACACTCTCCCTTCTCTCTCTGTATGCTCTAGCTCTCCCTCTCATCTCAAGAGAGCCAAAATATAGGTCAAGGACTTGAGTCAACCAGGGCAAGGAATAAAATACAATAATGAAGACAAAATTACACGAACAAGATCTGCAGTGTCTGAGCACAAATCATCGGCACGAATGGATTGTATGAGCCATTATGCAGCAGCAAACTTTAGCAACACTTAAGTTTAAGCACCTGAGTGGGTAAAGATGTACAGAAGATGTCATAACATTCTCAATCATTTTACAAGTATGTCAATTATCTTACATGCAATGAAGTAAAAAGGTGATGTATATCATTTTAATGATGTTAAAATGCTTTCGTATCTCATATTCTCGTCATTCATTGGCTGATTCCACTTAAAAATGTGAACACTGGCTCTATGGGGCTATCAAAACATCGCTCTATTTGTTGGAGCATCCTGACCAGCCAGAAACAGCACAACTGGCTTAAACGATGGTGTTAGTGTGATTTTTTGATGAAAGAAGAGCATTTATGTGAAATAGAATGCTTTTGTAACATTGTAAATATCTACTGTCACTTTTGATCAATTTAATGCTGAATAAAAGTATTAATTTCTTTCAAAAAAAAAAAAAGAAACACTACATGATACACTATCATGGATATGTTTCAAATCCATCACACACTGAGAGCCCATGTGTTAGTCCAGGCTAACCTCACAGGAGTGAGTGTGGCCTAACCTCACTTTATATTCTCACAGCATCTGCTGTGTGAATCTCGTGAACTGGGCCAGGACAAGTGAGAAGGGCTGTTTAATAATATCCAGAGAACTGCCATAGCCTCCAGCACTGCAGGCAAAACAGTGTCAAACACAATCAGCACAGCCCTTTAAATGAAGAGAGACACACCTGATACTTTTATTGACTATGGAAACTACGTAAACACCAAAGTTAATGCATGATGTGTAATTCGAGGTATAATATTTAAACAAATCTTATTTAACAAGAAAATCAAATGTAATAAGAATCTAAAAAACATCAAGCTTTAAGTTTAAAATTATGAATTTCAGTCTTTCAAAAGTGTTAATTCAATAAAGACGAACATTCATTCATATGAAATTCTTTGCATTTCAATTAAACATTAAGATCTGAATTTTGCAACCTCTTTGTTACCTCAATTCAAACTCAGTTCAAATTCAGGAATCGAAATGAGCTTCAAAAGGCATTTACAATTCAGTTCTGACTAGCACACAACACTGAATTACATGTAAAGAGCCTTACCACTGACATTTACAGTTGTCCTGGGGGTGACATCCATATCAAGAACTGGTCCAAATGGAAAACCCCAAATTATAGGTATTAGGTATCCAAACACCATCAGCATGAAGTTGGGCTGTTTGGTCTGCCGCATGATCAACAGGATATACTGAGGTTCTGCTAAGATCCAGGCAGGTTCCTCCAGCAGTACTTTGCTGAAGATGATGTTGTTGTGTAATGGATGCTGATTCACTAGAACAAGCTCCCACTTCCAGCAGTGCAGTCATGGGCTGCTAACTCATCCTTGCTCTGTCAAAGGTTTCCCACTGCATTGGCAAGAAAAAATGAGTAAGTCTCTGCCTTCCCGAGACACATATCGAGAGCAGATGGCTTGATGAGAAAACACGTCATACACAAGTGCATTCACTAAACATCTCATAGTGCAATGCATGTCTACTGTATCAAATGCTATTATCAAACCACATTGCATGAAAATGTGCAAAACAATTAACGTTCCTGTAGCTGGTACATCATGGTGCTTGTTTCTCAGGAAACACACAAACTAATAAAATACTTACAAATTTGGATAAAAATGCACCAACTGCAACATTTCCATGAGGTTTCCTCAAAGCAACAAACCCATTTTCTTCACTTTCCAAGCACATGATGCATATAAGATGACAATAAATGGCTCATATTGAAGGGACACCTTTGAACAAAACAATACAAAGATTTTACTTGGTCATGCTGAAGTCCAGTCAGTCATTTTAAATGAACTGTTCGACCAAAAAATGAAAAATGACTGAAAATCCACTCACCCTCTGTTTTTATCAGCTGTTTGAACTCTCATTCTGACGGCACCCATTCACTGTACACTGTCAGAAAAAAGGGTACAAAAGTTGTCACTGGGGCGGTACCTTTTCAAAAGGCCTACCTTAGTACCTGGAGAGTACATACTGGTACCTTAAAGGTACATATTAGTACCTAAAGTTTACATATAGTACCTAAAATGTACAAAAGTGTACCTTTTGAAAAGGTACCGCCCCAGTGACAGCTTTTGTACCTTTTTTTCTGAGAGTGAGCAAGTGATGTAATGCTAAATTTCTCCAAATCTATTCTGACAAAGAAACAAACTCATCTACATCTTGGATGGTCCAAGGGTGAGTACATTTTCAGCAAATTTTCATCTTTTTCTGGCATGATGTACAATTGTGGAGGATGCACAATTTTTGGCTCTGGAGAACTGCCTCAAAAGCAGATTTTGTAGCTTTTGATTCACTTTATAGTGAGTAAACTTTATTTCAAAACACTTAGTGTCACAGAAATTCTTTGTATATTATGAGGTATCGTTTAAATGTGTTTGTTGTCTAGAAACAGCATTTTGTGATGGTGAAATAGATATGGATGCAGTGGATACAGATACAATGGATGCAGCCACTATATATCATATTGAAGTGAATATAAATGGCTTTGCTTTGCTCCAATTTCTTACTGGAAAGCTGCTGGGTTAATGCATATCACTCCATCTATTCAGACATATACTGTACCATAAACACATAAGCATTAACACTTCTCCTGTTACATTAAGCACCCTGCTCAGGGTAGTACGGACAAGAGACACGCCAATCTAAACACATCACATTACAAAAGTAAATTTGCCAGCCTGCATATAATACTCTATATACTGTACTTAGTACATACAGAAGCATTAAGCATAGAGAGTTATAAAATAAGGAATCATTTCTGATATAGCCATCTGTCAGTTGAACAATATAAATACTATATTTCCAGTCTGACATTTCTGCAGATGGTGAAGAAGTACCTCCAATCGCCCAAATGTGAGATTTTATGGCATATCTCACTAATTCTCCATCTGCACTTAATCTAGTTTAGCTGCGCTGAAAGAGTCATGAGAGATTCTGAAGAAATGAGAACTTTCAATACTGATTACTGCATCCTGAAATGCTACTCATAATTATGCATGTCAAAATAGTTCATGCGTCCATTCCATCATACATTATAACCAGTTCTCATTCAGGGTGAGATATGTAAAATAAATAATGTTTTATTTGATGTAATGGGAACTGAACCATTCAAGAATGCACTAGAATTTTTTTTTTTTTTAATAAATGATTCTAGACTGATTTGCTGTCTGAATTTCTAAATGCGTCTTTTAGTCACATTAGTAGACCTAAATGTTACCTGCTCCATCTGTCGTTCTCTGTCATAGTGATGCAATTTTACTTGTATAGAAAAGATATTAAAAATAATAACTTAATCCAGCACAGGAAATAAACCGAGGACATGAACAGTGTTAATACAACCTCTGATCCAACTAAAGACTGCACATATAAAATACA
The DNA here is from genome assembly GCF_018340385.1 of Cyprinus carpio. Lineage (NCBI taxonomy): Eukaryota > Metazoa > Chordata > Actinopteri > Cypriniformes > Cyprinidae > Cyprinus > Cyprinus carpio. The sequence goes on from NC_056583.1 coordinate 18,040,038, forward strand.
TGCTACCAATTTATTAAGTTTAAATTGTATTAATAATTAATATTAATTTAGCAGGGTTGTATTAATTACGTCTTACATTTATAAATGCTACAATGAACCAAATTTCTAATTTTACATATGCATTTCTCAACCCCTGATCAACTCTATAAAAAAAGAAGCTCTATACTGACATCTCTGATTAATCACTCAGGACCCTTCACTTCATACAAATCAGGTCTCATAGCATCAGATTTAAACAAATATAGTCTATTAGATAGATAGATAGATAGATAGATAGATAGATAGATAGATAGATAGATAGATAGATAGATAGATAGATAGATAAAAGTGTTTTAGTTGTGCCTGCGTGTGGTCTAAGATAAGATTGCACACCACTGCGGTATTTTTAAAGGACACTTCTGGCACTCATTCCCAGTCACCTTCACCTGCGTGTAGAGATCCCAGCAGGCTCCGTTTATATTACTACAGATTATGCGCAAAGATAGGCTACCTACTAATAGCCTAACTACACAGATGTTATAAAAAGCACATGCAAAATGTCAAAGATATATCATAAACTCTGTAGTTACATTACCTGGCTGTTTCAGAAAAAAGTGAGCATCAGTCACCCTGTGTTTCCATATGATCCCCTGTTGTGCCGCTAATGATGTCTCTGCTTCAGAGATCTGATTGTGTACTGCGCTGCATGCTGCACGCTCCTCAGAGCAGTCTCAGGTAAAGCCAAGCCACGCCTCTCTGGCTAATATTCATAAGCGACCACGCCTCCTCTACTATCTGTCCCAATGTCACTTCTCTAAAGCATTGGTTTACAGCATTTTAGATTTATTAAAGTGTTGTTGTTGTTGTTTTGAGAATCCAACGGACTTGTGCGTTCGTCGGGGATGGAGGGTTAAATATGCGACCATTGTGACTCGGATTCAGTCGCTTCATTTGTATTGGTTGCCACCTAGAGGTTAGTATTAAAAATTCAACATGTAGGGCACGCCGAGGCTAGTTGTCACATGGGAGGCGGGAAGTCATAAGAGCTGTATTTCAGTAACTATATAACAAGTCATTGCTTGTTTTTCTAACAGTATTTTTTTCTCTCTTAAATAATTTTTTTCTGTCCTCCAAAATAATATCATCTTATAAGTGCTAAATATATTGGATAAAAAAAAAGACACAAAAAGTTATAATTAGGTATTTTCCCATAAATGACAAGTTGTTTAATGTTAAAACTGTACCCAGTATATCTAATTAACAATTGCTATTGCTACAATTGCTATATTTGTAAACATTTTGTGCTGTTTTGGAATTGTTTCAAATGTTTACATTTTGCAATGGCATATAATTTTAAATATTGTGGAATAATACATACATTGCAAATACTGTACATTGTAGATATCTTGTTCTATGAAAAGTATTTTTTTCCCTTAATTTTTATGGATTTTTTTATCGAATAACTGTAAGAGGTTTCCCATTAAAATCCCAAATAGTGTAAGGTTAAGGCTTTAAAATATATGTACTTATATGTAGGCTACACAACAATACAAACTGAAGACTATGCTAAATTCGTACTGTTTGATTGTAATTAATAATGCATATGAGAACGATCATTTATCAATATACAATATCATTTAAATATAATTTGGTTTGGTTTAAATAGACCTCTGTACTATGGCCTAAGCTTTAGTTTCTCACATGTCCATAAAATAAGAACACGTGCCCATAATCAGCTTGCTTCGGAATAATGCATTCATGCGACTCCGCCTTAATCATGTTCCAAACTTTACTGCTAGTCAAAATAATATGTGATTTAAATGGCCACAGCAACGTAGTATGCAATATTCTCAGGTTACCAACTGAGTGTGTGTTCGTCTGTCTGCGCGCACGTAAGTTACGTGTACTAATGGCAGCTCGAGCGATAAGGAGGAGGAGGGAAGACTCATGACGTCACGGGCTTCCTCATCCAACACATGACGTTTCGATACAACTGTGAAACCTAGAAACGTTTTCAGCGTCTGTTTTGATCATCAGGTGATAGCAGCTTTGACATCAGCTCCACATGGTAAGTGTCTAACAGCCTGTAGATCTAAAATCCCGGACTCGACTGACCGCACGGGGTCTGATCAGATCAGCTGTGTTAACTGTGTCCGTCCGCGAGCTGTAAGTTGGTAATGTTACACGTCGCATTGCTTGATATGAAAGCGGATAGCTGCTAGCGAGCTTAACTCTCAGCAGGATTAGTAGTTTAAAGGGTCAGATATGAGTGATTTTCCCTCAGCTGTTGTGTGATTCTCTGGTCAAATTCATCTCTCAGCTCAACGTAGGCTGAGTTACTGTGAGTAAAGTCGCTAACATCAGCGGCTAGTGAGATATTGTATCATTATGCTAGTGAAAATGTAACCACGTATCATTCAAGGCGAAAACATTCGATAATGCAACTTAAGAGATATTCAATGTAATACTAAAGGATAATCGTCGAGTTGAAGCAGTCGTTCCAGCGTTTTCAGTTCCTCTTTTAACAGCTCTGTGTTTTAAGTGTTTTGAATCGGTAAGAAAGACAGAATGTATTTATGGATAGCTATATTTAATATTTACTTACAGGTGTCAGGAGTCTGATAGTCAGTGTGATCAATGGTTCTTTTAATAGTGATTCAGAGGTAAATGTTTATTAGGAGAAGATGGAGTACGTGAGATATGAGTTGCATGCATATATGATTTATTATTTTTTAATGATCCTTAATGTAAAATAATAAAACATATTTTGGTGAACAACTTAAAAGAGATATTATGAAACAAGTAAAAGGCTTAATTCTACTTAATTATAGGTTATGACAAATAATACAAATTTGTGACATATTTTATTGATATGTAAATATTACAGAATTGTAAAATTGTTTATGTAGTCTTAAATGAATTATTGTGCCCTTGAATTAATAAATATACATAAAGTGTCAGTGTTCCAAAACAAATAAATGAGAAAAGGCCTCATTCTACTCAATTATAGATTATGATAAATTATATGTATGGCATGTGTTTTTTTTTTTTTAGTATATGGCAATATTAAATAATTATGAAATTGTATAATTCTAAATTAATTGTTGTGCCCAATAATTAATAAATATACATAAGTGTCAATGTTCTGATGACATTAGAAAAGGCCTCATTTTACTCAGTTAAAGTTTATGACAAGAGACTATGTATTTATATATATATATATATATATATGGAAATATTAAGTTTTATATATATATATATGTATATATGTATATGTATGTATATATATTATAGAAATGTGTATCCTGTCCCTAATGGTAATTCTAACTTGGCTACAGAAATTAACATCTTTTTTCTGAAAACAATACATAAAAAGATTTCTGTGAAAGCTGTTTAGCTATTGGATTTACGTTATAGGTGTTAAAGCAATTGTGTACAAAGGGTGTGATTGTTTGATGTTTTGGTCAAATAAAAGTCTTCCGTTTATGTGAGAACAGTTCCCACGCATCCTGTTGCTCTGGAGAACAGACACAGGTGGACTACCTGTAATTGTAACACAGCGCTGCCAAAACCTTGGTCTTTTGCTCCGTGGAACTTGAGCTCTTGTTGAATCAAAGATTGCTGAATCATATCAGCTGGGAAGCAGCCACCTGTCCTTTAGAAATGAAATGAGATGAGATGAGATGAGAATCAATGCTACAACGCGATCCAGTGAAGTATGTTTTGCTTCACTCCTTAGATCAGATGGAAATCAGGCCGGGAGTAACAGGTTCACTCATATGTTTAGGGTAGTTTATCTGTGCATTTCATTGTTCTCTCAAAGAGCTGGGGGGCAAGGTTATTTTAAAGTTTCTTTTAACTATAAGGATGAATGTTTTCAAAGAATCCTAGGACTTGTGTGAGCTTGCAGAGCATGTAAACATCAGGTGTGCTACCCAGAAACCATTTTAATTTGCTGTATGCCACGTGTGCCGGGTTGAGGTTGGTGATGTTTGTGAAAGGTTGTCACGGATGTCCAAAGGATGACTATGGCACAAGTCCGCTCTACCCTACTGTTGGAAACCATTCAATATTTGATAGCAATCGCAGGCCTCAGCCTACACGTCTGCTCGGGTTACATCTCTCATCAGACCTCAGGGAAATCTCTGGACTGAATAACAATGTTTGTTATTGTCATCTTTGAAGCTGGTATGAGATCATCCAGCTCATTAAAATCTAAAGTTCTTGTGCAATTACACTTCTCAGTGGGATTTATGGATATTTCCTGCTAGAAATGGTTTTACAGGCACAGTGATATGGAGGTGTGACCAGAACATACTGAAGAACTGATCGCATGACACGCTGTGAAGAAGTCCAGGCTGTTTTTCTTATTATGAATATGGAAAATAGGCTGCCTTCTTCCCAAGTTCCCCGTAACACTCTCCATGGAAAAATACGGAAGCCATTTTTCAGAGATATTTATATAGTGAGAATGGACTGGTTTTGAAACAAATAAAATATGTTTTATAATTTCATACTAAACAACCACAATTTTCTTGACTAACCTTGTAAAAGCTGTGTGATAAAACATCTTTGCTGATGTTTTTCCCCACGTTATTGTTATTTTAGTCAGGAGGAGGTTTCTGTCTTGTCTGGCTTTAGCCTGTTTTTCCAGATTCATATCGAGCAAAGTGCTGAATCATTAAAACAAAGCAAAAGCAGCTTGATAATGTAATACAGATGCTCAGTTTTCTCATTGGCTTGGCCGTTGTCCAGTTACGCTTTCTGAATCTAATTTAAGTAATGGTAATTTCCAGGCTAAAAACAGCCGACAGACATTACCCAGACTCATATTTTACACAATAATAGACTGCATGGGTTTGAACTGGTTGGTTTGTGTTGGTGTCTGTTTGTTTGCAGGGGTGGATAGAGAGATGAGCCCACCCTGCCTGGCCTGTGGGACGTGTAGAGCGCTGCGTGGGCAGGAAGAGCGGAGAGAAGTAGCAAAGGATGGGAAGGAGGGTATGGGGCCTCTGCCAGGGCGTCTCAACAGCTGTGCTTTATGGCTCCCTGGCTCTGTTCATCTCCATTCTCCACAATGTCTTCTTACTGTATTATGTGGAGACCTTTGTGTCTGTTTACAAGATTGACAAGATGTCATTTTGGGTGGGAGAGGTAGGTTTACTTAATGGTATCTTCAGTTACGTACGATTCTAAATTGTTATTATTATTAATATTAATATTTGAAAAAAGACTATAGACAGGAGTGATAATGCTGAAAATTCAGCTTTGCCATCACAGAATTAAATTACATTTTAAAATATATTAAAATAGAAAGAAGTTATTTCAAATTGTAATAATTTGTCACAATATTACTGTTTTCTACATTTCACAATGTTACTGTATTCTTGATCAAATAAATGCAGCTTTGGTGAGAATTTGAGATTTCTTTAAAAAAAATGTTTGAATTGTACAGTATATTCTAATTATTTGAAATACTACATACATATATATATTTGACTAAAATACATAAGCTTCCATTAGTTAGTTTTACCATATTTTTCTGTAACATTTTACAATAAGGTTCCATTAGTTAATGTATATACTAACATGAAAGAACCTTGAACAGTACATTTATTACAGTATTTATTAATGTTAGTTAATAAAAATACAGTCCTTCATGTTAATTCACAGTGCATTAACTAATGTTAACAAGCATAACTTTTGGTTTTAAATAATGTATTAATGTTGAAATTAACATTAACTAAGATTAATAAGTGCTGTAGAAATATTGTTCATTCTAAGTTCATGTTAACTGAAGAATCTTACTGTAAAGTGTTAACTATTTTTCTTTTCTGTTCATTATATTGTTTCTCTTTCACAGACTGTGTTTCTGATATGGAATAGCCTGAACGACCCTCTTTTTGGCTGGCTGAGTGACCGCTCATTCCTGAGCTCTCCTCAGTGAGATCATTCACTCTCTTCAAATTGGAAATCCATATTTTGGTAAGATGAGTACATATCTCATTAAAATGTCTGTGTTTGATTGCTCAGGTCTGGGTCGCAGATCACGTCCCCTGAGGTGGTCCTGAAGCGTCTGCAGGCACTCTCCCGCAGCGGGCCTCTCTTTGCCCTCTCGTTCCTGGCCTTCTGGGTGGCTTGGACCTGGCCTGGACTGCAGTTCCTTATCTGCCTGTGCCTTTACGATGGCTTCCTCACGGTGGTCGACCTCAACCACAACGCCCTCCTGGCCGACCTGGCCGTGTCAGCACATGACCGCACACGCCTCAACTTCCACAGTTCCTTGTTCAGTGCAATGGGCTCGCTGTCCGTCTTCCTCTCTTACTCCTTCTGGAACAAGGAAAACTTCTACTACTTCAGACTCTTCTGCATGACTCTAGCCACTTTCTCAATGCTAGGCTTTTTTGTGGTTTCACGTCTCCTGCGGCACCGGTTTCAGAACGAAGTCCAGCTGCGCAAGAACGAGAGCCAAGCGCTCAATGAGTAAGAGTGTTATTGTTTTGCAGTGCTAAATGTTCCTTGTCGTTTAGCAGTTACTTTTCATCTGAAGCAATTTACACCACACTAATTGCCGAGCCGGTCCCCGTGGAGCAACCTGGGGTTAACAGCCTCGCTCATGGGAGGAATGTTGATAGTGCTGGATGTGAACATGCAGTATTTGTGTTACCAGCACAGCTTCTTAAAGCAATATTTCACCCAAAAATGATCATTTTGGCATCATTTACTCAACCACGTAACTACATTCATTTTGCTTGAGTTAAGGATACATTGTATTATATATTTAAGATGCATTTTTAAATATAAAACACTATCCACTTTCATTGTACGCTTTCATTGTACGCAGCTCAAACATTCTGCCTTGCATCTCATTTTGTGTTTTACAAAAGAAAGAAAACAAGATGGAGTTGAGTAAATGAGAATTTTTTATTTTTTTATTTTACTAAAAGCTGTTCCTTTAAACGTAAGTCTACCGCTGCTTTTTCTTATCAAGCATTAAAATGGCTTCAATGTGAGTTTTCATGAAGAACAAATTCGATATTTAGTTTAGCAGGTCACCTATGAATATTGTAAATATTGCAGCTTTCAAACAAATAATCAGTTTAGTTTCAGGTTTAAATTTATGATATGTTTCAGCTGAAAACAGCAGAAAAAAGGAACATGAAAGCTGTGTTCTGTATTATTTATTCCACCCTCACAGTATTCCTCAAGTTTTGAAACATTAATCTGTTGTCATCTCTTTTTTTTTTCATTTCTATTATTCAGTTATCTATTTATTTTGCTGTTTTGCACTTTTCAAGAGTTGCCGGAACTTACTAAAATGCTAAAATTGAAAC